>NW_015507328.1:59813-85610 GCF_001515645.1 Sinocyclocheilus grahami | reverse complement strand
TATGAAGAGTTCAGATGCAAAAGCCTCTAAGTGCCATTTGAAATTGAGCATTTTTTATCATGCTCCTATTATTATTATTATGCAGTAGATCTTACAATTCTTATGAGCGTGTGCGTGACCGTGATTTGTGTGCAAGCATGTCAGTGAGCACGGCATCACAATCGATCAGATGCGTGTTAACCCTTTGAGCGGTACGGTCCCACATATGGGATTTTTATTTCCGTGCCCCTGGGAGTACGGTCCCACATATGGGATTTAGAACGTTCGGTGACGTCACATAACTGCAAAATTCAATCTGTGCTTTCGCGCTTTAGCTGACGCTGAGCCAGAGAGAGACGTGCACTGCGCTTGTCATATTATCACAACTATGCAGTGTTTTTAACCACATAATGTTTATTTTAGGTTTCAGACATTTAAATACACATAAGTACTAGTAAAACAATATATTTAGAGTTTGTAAAATACACACGTCTATGGAAGCAACAATAACTGTACATTCAAATTTAATTTGCCGATGTGTTTTATTCATATCAGATACACATAGTGTAAGTAACTATAAAGTTCACTCTATTCTTCACCCAGTTCACCAGCCACTTATTACTTGCATTTCGGGAGAAACTGATGAATTAACGTGCTGTGAATCCAACTGACATGACTCTCTGAACTGCAGCGCGAACAAACATGGCGGTGCCAATCTCACATTACAGATCACGATCAAGATCATTTAGAAAGTTTTAAACAACAAAACACACTCATTCACACATATTTGTGAATCAGAATATCAGACTGTTCATGACATGGTATACTGTAAACCATGATTTTTACCATACCCAGCCCCCCCCCCCCCCCACCACACACACACACATACACACGAAATTGCTGAGGGCCTCGCATGTCAACTTCGCACAGGGCCTCGCACCCCCTTTGCGACGGCCCTGTATACATATATTTCGCTATGAGCATTATAATTAGTTACTTAATAACTCTGGAGTCATTTTTCTATACTAGATGCATAAATCAAACATGACATGCATTGTATCCATGCCTAGTGCCCTTCCTGAAGGGCCACAGACTGAGCTGCACTCTCTTATTGTCTGCTGTTTTACTCGGGTGTTTGCCATGGCAAGTGTTTGTATAAAAAATAAATAAATACAATCCTAACCCTAAGTATAAAGTTATAGCACGTAGCTCGTACCTCACAGTTCTACGGACATGAATTATGCCTCAACTCATGTGGATTGCTGAGAATAGGTGTGCTGTTACCTATAAATGTGATCAGACTTGGAGTTTTGAACCTGTTGCACTAAAAAATAACTACCAATCTCTACCAATCAAAAGTCTGGCTTGGTAATATTGTTATTTTTTAAATCTCTTCTGCTCACCAAGACTGCATTTATTTTATTAAAAATACAGTAAAAACAGTAACATTGTGAAATATTAATATATTTTAACCCTTAAATGCATGAATGTTTCGCCAATCACTATTACATATTCTGGTCTTTAGCGACCCGGACCAATATATCCTGCACGGATGGATCTCTAACTGCTGCAATAGCAAAAAACTCTCTTGATATTTTAAGAACAATTACAGAAGAATAAAATAAAGCATATTTCGTTACCTTTTGAAACTTAAAAGGGTTCAATTTGAGCAGATGATTTTACCATCGCTGTCATCGTCAGAGTGCACTTCCACAGTACATTCAGCATCTGACTCATATTCACGATCTCAACCATATTCTCAAAACTATCGTTTTCAATGACTTCATATTCAATATTTTGATCACTGACAGCTTATTCACCACATCCAGCATCAAATGAGCCATTCAAACCAGTTACATTTTTGCTGATGATATTCGTTTGGTTTATGCCTGCCGTAATTATGAGTGAAACGTCACGTCATCATTGTGTATCAAACAGTGCCACCTTGAGGAAAAAAGATGCATTGCACATATTGAGTCATCAGATATGTAAATATAGTTGTGCAGGAAAAAATACTTACACATTTACATACCTCGGGTCTCTAGCGACCCTATACACTTTTTACAAAAAATTAATCAGAAAACTGGCATTATTTTATATTTTAAAATGTTTTTCTTGTTATATTGTTTATAATTAATAGATTGAGGAATAATAAGAAAGTTGATGTCTAACTTAAAAAAATGAAGGAGGGAGAGAGTAGAGAATGATGTCCCGGGTCGCTAAAGACCCGAGGTATGCATTTAAGGGTTCCTTTTCCTTTTTTATTAATTTAATGCATCCCTGATATGCATATATGCATATGTGTGTGTGTGTTATGGATACCAAACTTTTCAACTGTAGTTTACACTGAAATAAGATTAGAGTAATTATTAGTAGAAGTACTAGTAGTAATACATATTTAAAATATAAATAATTTGATTTATACATATATTTATTTAACTTTTTTAACAGTAAGAAACCACCCACAATACCCTAGCAACAGCATAGCAGCGTGCTAAAAAACACTCAAGAAACTCGAGTTATGCAACCGCATAACAACACTGTAGAATCATGATGATGGGTTTTGCATTGCAGTCATATTTTACAAGATGTAAACGTCTAGTTTTGTAATGTATTTTAAAGGCACAATTCCCAACAGTACCCTCAACTGTGTTGTTTGTGCTGTTAATGGTGCACCCAGCGGTTCTCCTATACTTTATGTTTTTGGTTATGCATTTAATTGATTTCTTTCACTTTTTCTACTTGATGTTCTGCTTAATGTTTATTTTTATTTTTTTTTTGGCATACTCCAAAACAGAAATGCTCTTTTTAGGCTATCAGGCAGTGGGTTATGTCTTTGATTTCTATCTTCAAAATAGCAGACTCTGTGCACCTTAAGCCCTTTTGAGTCATTCTTTCAAAAAGGGAAACCAATAGATTACTGAATACTATTAAATTATTAAGTATTCAGTTTGCTTACTGCGTGTAAGTGCGTGGAGGCAAGTAAATAAACCTAACAAATAAATCGCTTTTGAATTTGTTTCTACCTTTGAGGTCTTCAAATCAGTTGGATGTACAAAAGCCCTTGTTCTTGAGCAGCTTTTGACAGTTCTAGCTGTGCTTTTGGGGTGCTTTTGCTCATGGGAGATCAATTGCTTGAATTATTAAATAAGGAAGAAGCCAGACTACTTTGTTATTTTATTTAAAGACAAAACACTTTTTTTTCTATTATGAAAGAAATTTAAATATTAATGTTAACTTATTAAATATAAATGATTGAATAAAACATCTTTAGAAGTGCAGCTTGTTTAGTTTGGCCATAGTGGATAGTTACAAACCCAATTCCAAAAAAGTTGGGACACTGTACAAATTAGTGTTTTGAGATGAGTTGATGCCATGACATTTAAAATCAACTTATTTTTCCCTTAAAATGATAAATTTTCTCAGTTTAAACATTTGATATGTCATCTATGTTGTATTCTGAATAAAATATTGAAATTTGAAACTTCCACATCATTGCATTCTGTTTTTATTCACAATTTGTACAGTGTCCCAACTTTTTTGGAATCGGGTTTGTACAAATAAGCAAGAAATAAAAAATAAATAAATTCATTTTTGAACATACAACACACTTAAGTGTTTCACATTATCTTTGGGGTATTAAAAGAACAATTTTAGAGTCTCATCTTTGATTTAGGATTATAGAATTGAGTTGTATTACATTACTAGCGAGACCTCAAGGCTTGGACCAGAACAGCCTTGCAATGCAGGGTTGGAATAGAAACTGAAGCATCACCTTCTCTCTGGCCAGATCTATGCTTTTTTATGAGGGAGGATGTTTGTGCTCAATGGTGTGGACAAATAAAGTGTGCAATAATGAATATAGACCCACTGCTGTACTGTGGTACATATTGTAACACATAAAAATTGTTATGCACCTAATAAAATGCCCCAGAGCTCTAGACTTTGATCTTTGGTGCAGTTTCTGGAGAAATGGTGAGCTAGTTTGCAGTCTGTAAACATATATGTATTTGGGTCATTCTGCAGTGGCATCTGTTTTTTCTTTTTTTTCAGATGGAAACTCATCAAAACTACAAGCGTACAGTGCTGTTATTTCATTGATCAACTTTCCCTTTTTACTCAATATCTTATTATATATTTAAATTATATATTATATGATTTATTTTGAAAGAAGTCTCTTATGGTCTCCCAGGCTGCATTTGATTGCTCATAAATACAGTAAAAACAGTAATATTATAAAATATTTGAATGTAGAATAACTGTTTTCAAATGTATTTTATTTCTGTAATGCAAAGCTGAATATTCAACATTTCTCCAGTCTTCAGTGTCACATGGTCATACGGAAATCATTCTAATATGTTGAGTTGATGTTCAATAAGTATTTCTTATGATTAACAATGCTGAAAACAGTTGCTTAATATTTCTGTGGAAACAGTGATACTAACACTGTAATTTGTTCATGGACATTTATACTATTCTAGGTTACAATTCAAAAGTGTTATTAAGCATACATGGTTTTCTAGGAAATGTGTACATTGTAGTTTGACCTAGTTATGTCCACTTCCACTTCACTTGCACGACTGGGGCTTTCAGCCCTACACCTGTGATCTATGAAATCACAACATGTGCTAAACTAAGAGTGTTCACTTGTGAATAGTACTATAGATTATATATAGCATATGTTCTTGCTCTTTTCCCAATGCGGGTGTGTAATACAGGGAAATTCCATCTAAAACATTTTGCAGCATATTGATATTGCACATTGCAACATATATTGATGAACATGGTATTTCTGACTGTAGTAACATCATACAGACAAAAACAGCTTTTGTTGTGGGACATCCCCCACCTACAGTACATAAACTGCATGCTGAAGTTTCTTATTATAAGTGACATTTAGCTGAGCAGAATATTTTCCAGAGACATGTGATAGACCTTATCATTGACTCAAAGAACCATTATTCACTGTAGTAGCTATTTCCCCTGCTTGTTGTTGATGATAAAAGATGCTGCATGTCTGTCCTATTACTGTCTGCATGTGACTTAAGACATATTGTTGTGATTTCCATATTGCATAGATGTGCATATGTTATAGATGCTCTGGTTTGAGTGAGTAAACAGAAACATACAGTTCTACACTGAAGAGTTGAGTGAATTGTTTATTGTATTCTGATGCTGGTGAATATGGAGGTAACAATTCAGCCTAAAATAAAATAAGTAAGTAAGTAAATAAATAAATAAATATATATATATATATTTTGTTGTTGTTGTTGTTGTTGTAAATATAGAGGCTGAAAAACAGCAGTGACATGATACATTACTGCTTTGAAGAAGATCAGGCCACTCAGTGATCCCTGGGGTTATTAGGCAAAGTTTCATCTTGAGTTTACATTGGGAATATGAGCAGACGCCTTGGGTAATGTCACACAGTTGAGGAGAGAGAAAAAAAGGCAACCCTGAGGACTTTTGTGCAAGGCTTGCAAATATATATATGTATATATGCATATGTATGTATGTATGTATATGTATGTATGCATGTATGTATTGTGGCGAGTATCTGGAAACGCCGCTGCCACACTGATCACAAAAGCACAACACCTGTGCGTGATGAGTGGCGCACCTGGAGCTCATTCCCACTGGCCATAAACGCCAGGAGAAGAGACACCAACGGGAGTTGCAACGGAGCTCCAGGCGACATTAATGCTTGTTTCTCCTTATTCACAGACTCCGACGGCACCCCAGGAGAAGGATCTGCACCACGACACTTCACCCCACGAGCACCGAGTTGAGACGGGCACCGAGCACCATTCCTCCGAGCACGTGTGATCAGTGTGTGGGCAATAAATCACCCTACGGGGCACTTTCGATCAGTACCGAGTATGTGTTCTCATTCACCCCACGACATATGGTGGAGAATGCAAGCAACTACAGGTGAATTGAGACACAGACTTGTAAATGCCAGGTTGCTGTAACGATCTCTCTGCTTCTTCTAGTAGAACCGCTCTCTTCCCCCAGATCAATGGAAGAGGTCAGCCGCCGCCTGACTGAGCTCTCGGCCCGCCAGCAGCAGTTTACCGAGCGACTGGCCGCACGACAGGAGTATACTGACCGGGTCGTGGAACAACTGCAGGCCGGCGTGGCGGGACGCATGCCCCTCCCGGAAGCGCCCGTCAAGGCTCACCAATACCTCGTCCGGTTGACAGAGAATGACGACATCGAGGCTTACCTCCATACATTTGAGGTTATCGCAGCCCGGGAGGGGTGGGTCCCGGAAGAGTGGGCTCGCATCATCGCCCCCTTCCTCACCGGAGAAGCGCAGCGGGCCTATTATGCCCTGCGGGCACCCCGGAATGAACAATATGACGAGCTAAAAGCCGAAATTCTAGCCAGGGTGGGCCTGTCTCCCATGGGGGCAGCGCAACAATTCTACCAATGGACCTATGAACGGCAGACGGTGAGAGCGCAAGCTGCGCAACTTGCCTGATTGTCTCACCTGTGGCTTCTTGCTGGGTCCCCTACCGCTGACCAGGTAGCGGAGAAAGCCCTCATCGACCGGCTGCTACGGGCGCTGCCCCGCCCGCTGAGGTGCCCGGTCAGTATGCGAAATCCACAGGACATCCACAGTCTGGTGGAAGCGGTCGAACTGGCGGCGGCGACGAACGCCCACGAGGCAGGGGAGAGAGCGGGCCTGGCGCCCCGCAGGGTGATGGAACGGATGGGACTGGTGATATACCGTGTGCGGCAACCTGGCCGCCGACGGACGGAGCAAATCTACCACGTTAACTTGCTCAAGAAGTTGGTTCCCCGGCCCGAGCAACTCGCCGCGCTGGCCCATACCGGCCCTCCAGTAGTGGACGTGGAACCGCAGCCGTCGGCGACCCAGAAAGCACCCCCGAGTCCCGGGAGAAGCCAGCCTTTAGGACTCCCAATGGCCACTGGCCTTACCGGGTGCTACCCTTCGGCCTATACGGGGCACCAGCCACGTTTCAGCGGTTGATGGACATCTTGCTCCGGCCCCAGCAAGCCTACGCCGCGGCTTACCTAGATTATGTCGTCATACACTCGGAGGGCTGGGAGACTCACCTGGAGTGTCTATGGAGGGTGTTGACAGAGTTCCGGCGGGCTGGCCTCACTGCCAACTCCAAGAAGTGCCACCTCTGCCTCACCGAAGCTAAGTACCTGGGGTACAAGATTGGAAGGGGGCTCATCATGCCCCAGGAAAAGAAGGTCGAGGCGGTCCCATCAACAAGACGCAGGTACGGGCATTTTTGGGGTTGGCGGGCTACTACCGATGCTTCATTCCTAACTTCTCCTCTATAGCCTGCTCCCTGTCAGACCTTACCAGGAAAGGGCAGCCGGAGAGGATAGAATGGACGCCCGAGACAGAAGCAGCCTTCCAGGCCCTCAAGACGGCCCTGATGTCCTCCCCGGTCCTGCATTCCCCAGACTTCGGGATGGAGAGGAACACCCCGTGGTCTATATCAGCAGGAACTCTCCCTCGCGGAAACCCGGTACGCGGCGCTGGAGAAAGAGGCCCTGGCCATAAAGTGGGCAGTCCTGGAGTTGAAGTACTACCTCTGGGGCCGCTGATTCACCCTCGTCACAGACCATGCGTCACTACAGTGGATGTCCAAGGCGAAGGACACGAACGCCCTGGTGACGCGGTGGTCCCTCGCACTTCAGGACTTCTGCTTCCAGGTACAACATCGGGCTGGGGCCGACCACGGGAATGCGGATGGTCTCCCCCGGGGCTGGTCCGGTTGGGCAGGTCTGGCAGGTAACAGAAAATCCCCCCAACGGAGTTGCAACGGAGCTCCAGGCAACATTAATGCTTGTTTCTCCTTATTCACAGACTCCGACGGCACCCCAGGAGAAGGATCTGCACCACGACACTTCACCCCACGAGCACCGAGTTGAGACGGGCACTGAGCACCATTCCTCCGAGCACGTGTGATCAGTGTGTTGGCAATAAATCACCCTACGGCGCACTTTCGATCAGTACCGAGTCTGTGTTCTCATTCACCCCGCGACAGTATGTGTGTATATATATATATATATATATATATATATATCCTATTTATTGTAGAAGACCCAGTGGAGCTTTTTTTTCTGGTGTGACTTATTTTTAAACAGCTTGTTTTGTGCTTTTTCTGTGTTTTATGGAAATGTGCTGCATTTTTTTTTCATTATTTTTTTTTGGTTTGTGTTCCACAAGAGAAGGTCACACTGGTTGGAAACAACAAGAGGGTGAATAAATAATGACATCATCTTCATTTTTGTGTGAAGTATCCCTTTATAAAGTGTTTCATAATGCTATTATCACAAATGTCCAGCACTAATGACGGTACCCTGTTGTTTAAGGGACAACACAATCAAATCACATGCAATTTGAGCAATTTGTTTTCCTACTCTCATTGTGGAGCACTATTTTTGTTTGTTGGCACATTGTTTTCCCCGTCTCTGAATGTGAGTCAGACTGCTTTATTCAACCAATTCGTATTCCCCATTTTCAATATTCATAATGCCAAACATCACCATAAATGAACCCTTGGATTCAGGACAAATGAAAGTGTTAAGAAATATGATTTTCACAGTTGATGAGTCAGTCACATTTAAGAACAGTAACTTTTGAAATGAAGACCAAATCAGTTTTATGACAGGACAGAAGTTCAAGACCCAGAGGAAAACTTAATAGTTCAAAGTCAATCACATGACAGAAACTCAATGCATTTAGGCATGTATACATGGTTAAGATGATCTGCTGAATGTCAAACCGAGCATCAGAAAGGGGAATAAAGGTGATTTAAGAGACTTTGAACGTCGCATGGTTGTTAGTACTAGACGGACTGGTATAAGTATTTCAGAAACTGCTGATTTTCAGAAACAGGGATTTTCATGCACAACCATTTCTAGCGTTTGCAAAGAATGGTCCGATAAAGAGAAAATATCCAATGAGCAATAAATCTGTGGGCAAAAATGCTTTGTTGATCCCATAGGTCAGAGGAGAATGGCCAGAATGGTTTGAGCTCATAAAATAACAACAGTAACTCAAATAACCACTTGTTACAACCAAAGTGTGTAGAAGAGCATCTCTGAACGCACAACACAACGAACCTTGAAACAGATGGGCTACAGCAGCAGAAGACCAGCTACATACAGGAAAATGAGGCTATACATCATACAAGCTCACCAAAATTGGACAAAAGATAACTGGAATAAAGGTTGCCTTGTCTGATGAGTCTCAATTTCTGCTGCAACATTCACATGGTAGGGTCAGAATTTGGCATAAACAACATGAAAGCATGGATCTAGCCTGCCTTGTATCAATGGTTCAGGCTGTTGGTGGTGTAATGGTGTGGGGAATATTTTATTGGCATACTTTGGGCCCCTTAGTACCAACTGAGTATTGTTTAAATGCCACAACCTACCTGAGTTAACAGATTTATTTATTTATTTTTAATACCTACTGATTATATTATATTATATTATATATTTATGCTCACCAAGGGTGCATTTATTTGATTACAAAGACTAAAAAGCATTAAAAAGCATCATTACTCCAGTCTTCAGTTTTACACGATACTTCAGAAGTAATTCTAATATGCTGATCTGCTTCTCAAAAAAAATTTTGAAAACAGTTGTGCTGCTTAATTATTTATGTATGTATGTATGCATGTATTTATTTAGTTATTTAATTTTATTTAATTAATTAATTATTATAATTTTTTTGTGTGGAAACCATGATACTTAATCATATCCATACCTAATCACGTTAATGGATCCTTGCTTGTTACTGTAAATATTAATTTCTTAAAAATAAAAATAAAAATTCTGAGATGGGACAATACAATATCACCATTTAAGGGAGGATATAGACATTTAATGTGTTAAAACTATCTTGTATGACAAAACAAATAGGATTTGTGCCTGCAATGCTTTAAAAAGGTCATGGGACACTAAACTGTACTGTGTTTGTGGAAAGTAGCAATAATGCTAAATGTATAAACTGTTCTCATGTTGTAAAAGTTATGGTTCAAGAACTACATAACTAAACATTTTTGTATAAGCTCATTAAAAAGAGAATATAAAATGCATTTTACATTTATTCATTTAGCAGTAATTGTTCCGACACTAAAGATACACTGATAGAACAGTCTTGGTCTATTAGCACTGCAGATTTTAGCAAGACACTTAAATCTAGATGTACAGTCCTTGCAATTAGTGCACTGTGCGCTGCTTTGGATGAAAAGTGTCTAATAAATGGCATGTAAGTAACAAGATGTTCAAGCTCAAGTGGACTGTTAACTAACTCAGCAGTAGAGTTATGAGTCATAATGATGCCTGGAGAAATAATTTTAGTGGATTGTCTTTCCCTGTCAGATATAGTATCTGTCTGGCGTTGGCTTGCGGTTTGCCAGCCTAAGAATGTTTTCAATTAATTTTTTCCATTATTTGACATTATACTTTCTCGCTCCTTCCAAATGACTGCAATATTCATGCTCCAGTAAATTTCAAAGACTGTAATTAAGAAATAGTTCTGCATGCGCAGAGGCTTTTTTTCTTATCGAGATAAAGCTCTGTATGTACTGGTGGTCAGTACACTACCATTGGACAGCAGTCAGTATCCTCAGTGTCCTCAGGACAGACACGTTTGACCGATGATGTCCAAGATGATGTTCTGTAACAGTTGGACGGAAACATGTCATTGATGGGTAAAATATGACAGTAAGCTTTTAATGCATGCCAATGGCAAGATGGCAAGCTAAATTCAAAACAAATACGTACATTTGTCCTGTGATCATTTGATTTCAGTTCATTCACACTGCCAGTGATTTTATGGAATATGTGCCTGCATTCACACACATCCCGTAAAGACACGTGACATTAGGATATGAAGTGTAATGTCACGCGTACCGTTGATCTCAGTTTTAGCACGTATAGGAGCTCCCATGATCTCTGCTTCTTTCCAGTTTGTGCATATTTTTCGTTGTGAACATTGATCTGCCTTCAAAACACCCAGTAAAAGAGTTGCACGATAACGTGCGTCATCACGACACACCCTTTGCGGTTTGTTTACTGGGGTGTTCTGGGTGGTTGTTATGGTGTTCTGTGTGGGTGCTAGGGCATTGCAGTAAACAAGTGGTTACAGTAAGTGGTTGCTAAAGTGTTCTGCATGGTTGCTAAGATATTACTAGATGTTTACTAGTTGTGCATTGCTAGATGGTTACTTGGGTGTTCTTTGTGGTTGCAAGAGCAAGTGATTACTAAGGTGATCTATGTGGTGGCAAGAGCATTTGTGGTTGCTAAGGAGTTATGGGTGATTTCCAGGGAATTGCTAAGTGGTTGTTAAGGTGTTCTAGGGTATTGCTAGGTGGTAGTTGTGGTGTTCTGGGTGGTTGCTAGGACATTGTTAGGTGGTTGCTATAGTGCTCTGTGTGGTTGCTGGGGTGTTGCTCCAGCAGCTGGTGACTGGGGTGTTCCAGATGTTTGCTAGAACTTTGCTAGTTAGTTACAAGGGTGTTCTGGGTAGGTGCTAGGTGTTGCTTCAGTGTTCTGTGTAGTTGCTAGTGCACTGCTACAGTAGATGCTTACTAGGGTGTTCTGTGTGGTTGCTAGGGTGTTCTGGGGCCTGTTGCATAAACTTAGCCTCTATGTTAACTCTTTCCCTGCCAAACACAGAATTTTCCGGGTTTCATGAGAAAATGCAAGTGAATTAAACAAATGTGACCAGTCTTAAAGAAAAAGAAAAGAAAAGAATGACTAACTAACTAACTAAGACTAGTCTAAACCTTTTTTGCAACCAGCCCCTGGGGCCAGTTGCATAAACAGTCACCACACAAAGACGGTGTCTTAAGAACTAGTTTGACAAACTAGAAGTTAACCAAGTGGTTATCAGTCTTACTTTTCAGAATCAAATTCAATCAATTTACATTTTTTTGTAACTTACTTAAAAAAGTTATGACCAGTCTTGCAGAAAAAAAACTAAAATATTTTGCTATGGCATTGTTACAGTAGGTGGTTACTGGGGTGTTCTGAATGGTTGCTAGAGCGTTACTAGGTGGTTTATATGGTGTTTTGTGTGGTTGCTGCTGTAGGGCATTGCTACAGTAGGTGGTAGCTAAGGTGTTCTAGATGGTTGTTAGGGTGTTCTGGATGGCTTAGAGTTGTTCTTAGAGCATTGCATGGTGGTTTCTATGGTGTTATGTGTGGTTGCTAGGGTTTTGCTACAGTAGGTTGTTGCTAGGGTGTTCTGGATTGTTGCTAGGACATTGCTAGGTGGTTACAAGGGTGTTCTGTGTGGTTGCTATTGTATTGTTATAGCAGGTCATTGCTAGGATGTTCTGAATGGTTGTTAGGCCATTGCTAGGTGGCTACTATGGTGTTCTAGGCAGTTGCTGGAGCTTTGCTAGGTGGTTTATTTGGTGTTCTGTAGCTGCTAGGGCATTGTTACAGTAGGTGATAGGTAAGGTGTTCTTAGATGGCTGCTAGGGTGTTCATTAGATCACTTAAAGTGATAAAACATTTTTAATAAGGTGCACATTTTGTGAACAAAAAGACTTAAATCTCAAACATCATGTTTAAGCAACAGAAATAGAAAGAACCACTAATTATATCCTAACACACATGGATGAATTCATCAAATTAAGATTGAATAAGTGTTACAAATTAAATGAGAATATCTAAAAAGAAGTGCAGAATGTAGAAGGATCATCAATAAAGATGAAACACTTCATGCTGGTGTTGCTAAATGTCAGTGGCAAACATTGATGCTATCAGAAGAGAGAGAAAGTTACGTTGAAAAATGTATGCACATTTCGTTCCAACTTCAGATGGTTGGTTTAAAAAGATAAATAAGAAAAATAAACATGTCCTAGAGATACTGGGTTCCGTTAAATGATAGTTTGTGCCATCTGGCAGAAACTTGGCTGCAGAATCTACTAAAAATATGAAACTTCCAGCAGAGAAGAGTGGATGAAACAAAAGTAAAAGTTTCACAAACACAAAATACACTGAAAAAGTAAACAGCCCCATGAACCCTCAGAACAAATTAATACTACATACAGTTTTTGTGTATTTGAATCGTTCCACAAATTGTCTGCGGATCGTGAGTTGTGATTCAGCATACAGAGAGTCTGTTTCACTATGTTTAGTATTTACTTTAAAAATGGACATACATTATACAATGGTTTTTGGGAGTGGGCCACTGACATTTATTACAGACTTTAGCATCATGGAATCTAATTTACACAAGGAAGGGTGTCACATTTACATTCAAATGCTAATTAATCTACAAAGAACTAAAGAAAAAAAAAGAACTGTAACAGCTATAGCTATTAACTCCTGAGGTTGTCTGGATTCAGGCAGATTTACTGAATAGTTTGATTGATGACAAACAGACTTTATAAAAGTCTGAATTGCAAAAGTGTGTGTTGTTAAATAGTTTTATAGCATGATTTATAATGTGTTTTCATGCTGCTCACATGGGCAATGTGAATCTTGTGACCCGTGAGACAAGTATGCGCCATGAATCAGTATGTGTGAAACAGGCCTTATTCTTCATTTATATATGAATGAATTCCCAGTTTATTAACTGTAGCGTTCACATTCGTCTCTACATTTTGACAGCATCCTCATAAAATGTGATAAGCTGCCTATTATTTAAAAGTTCAGCTTTATGTAAGGATCCACTCGCCGGCCCAAAAAGGGGAGTCCAGTGGCCTGGTCGAAGGTTTAATGCGTATTCAGTCTTTTACTTGCGCCTCTGAATTTATCAGGATTTAGTTTCAATTTTAGTCTAGCTCCGTGTTCAATCTGACTCCAATTTTAAATTATCAAATGTAGGCAATGTTTCTAATTAAAAACTGATCACAAATGTCGATTATGTATTCATTTAGATATTTGATTATTCTGGAAATCCCATACTCTCAATTATCCGTTCATTAACGACCCAGTGTCGCTTAGTAATTCACTTGGCCAACAGTGAACGCACTGCACAAACTCACCAGCTCTGATCTTACTCAGAGGATACAGGGTGATTATAATACCTTTAAATAGGCTGCACCCTGTTAGCACATAACAAAAAGTGTATTTTTTCTATAATCACGAAAAACTGTAACTTGTTAAGTCAGTGACAGACAGAAATCAGAAGATCCCTAATAATGAGCCCCCGCTTCACTCATTGGTACTTCAGTATGATCTATCCTGGATGCAGATTTGTGGAAACACCAGAAAGACTACGATTTTAATTTACTTGAAATAATCATGATTTCAGAGGATATCAGAATAAATCAAATATAACAATTTATTATTAGTCATGTAAAATTGTATCATGCCAATTACATAATGAAACAATTAGAAGCCAATTTAGAAAGGATAATGCAACTGAGAATCACATTGTAGCCGCGTGGCAACCCTGCTCCTGTACATTGATACTGTAGCTATATGGGGAATAGCCAAGTGATCCACGTAGGAGACAAACACATTTTAACATAGTCACACATATAACAGTTATCCAAATTTAACACAAGACACACGGTCTAAAATGCATAGCATTTATAAACTTTTACCCGAGTATTTCAAACAACACTTACAGCAAAGCAATCATGTGTTTTAGAGAATAAACTTAACTAGCCTATGTGCACATGTAGTAGCACAAATAACTATACAGTGTGCTCTGTGGGCACAATGTGTTTAACACAAAGATATAATGCTTGATATATCCTCTTAAAATGCAGATAAAAATGACAATTATTAGCTTGTAATATATGCCTGGAGTTAATAGAAAGTCGCAAATGGCACAGTATCGCCTGAAAGGATATTAACATTTCACACTACACCTTTATTATGAATGACTATTAACTTATTGACTATTTAACTCTTCTGGGACACTTATGATATACTATATTTTATTTTATTTTTCATAAAAAATTTTCTAATAATGACAGTGAATCATCCTTCCAAAAACCTCACCAACACAAGCAGCACAGATATTGTGGGTGGTGTACCGTAAGAAAAGCGGCATTCCTGGAGCGGACATGAATTAAGTGGCTTGCTTAAGGGAGAAGCAGCCATCGTGAGAGGAATTGCCTTTAGCAGGATTTGCATTCCCTTGGCATTGCCAATTAAACTGCATTTCTTAAGCTATACACGCCAGGCAGATGGCTGTTACTGTTGTTACATCAGATATAATGCTTGATATATCCTCTTAAAATGCAGATAAAAATGACAATTATTAGCTTGTAACATATGCCTGGAGTTAATAGAAAGTCGCAAATGGCACAGTATCGCCTGAAAGGATATTAACATTTCACACTACACCTTTATTATGAATGACTATTAACTTTACTCTTCTGGGACACTTATGATATACTATATTTTATTTTATTTTTCATAAAAATTTTTCTAATAATGACAGTGAATCATCCTTCCAAAAACCTCACCAACACAAGCAGCACAGATATTGTGGGTGGTGTACCGTAAGAAAAGCAATGGTCCACATTTGTTATGAAAACAAGAAAATATGGCCAAGTACATTTGCATTTACTGAAGGAAATGGCAGTGCTTACAAGGCAGCAAACAAATAGTGTTGAAGATTTAGGTAGGTTTAGGTTTCAGGCTTTGAGTCTTTGTCAATAAAATGATGTGTGAAATTATTTTGTTTTCTGTTGGCTGCAAGACTGCTATACAGGCGTACTTGTAAATACATATATGTGATGTACTGTGAGACCAATTTCTCAGTATGCAAATAGATATCTGGTTGCTACAATTATGGCTCTTTTGGAATATTTATTAAACGATTACCATAGAATAACCATTAAATAAGATAATATATCCAATTAGAGTTCAGCTTAATTGAAATGATGACTTTCGCACGACTCCCACTCACATGAGCATGTTTTTTCTGAAGACTAGCGTTTGATTCAATAAAGGCACTTCGAAATGGAGAATTACGGTGCGTTGAAGCACGGCTGCATACAGATGGTGTACTGTAAAGTGTATATACAAGATCTTGGAGTGCTTTATTAAGGCTGCATATTTGTTCACGCATTTGATTGAAATGGCACATATTTATTTATTTAATCCTGATTATTTATAGTCTACATCTTACACATGGAAAAAAAATTCTGAGCAACCAGAGCAAAAATTATATTTTTCAAAGATAAAATGTCAATGATTCTTTATGTGCTTTTGAGAATACAGAAACTGGACTGTAAAACTTCATGGTGGTCAAATAATAAATGCATGATTTGAAAGACTTTGAAAGAGCATGCTTTAAAGAACTGCTCTCTGTAAAGCACAGTAATTTATTTTAATATATAACAAAGTGTAATTTAGTCTTGTACAGTTGTACCTGAAAAACAAGAAAAATACTGGGCAAAATTTTGTAAGAGACGGAGCACTTCCTGCCTTATTATTAATGTAGATACCAAAGTTTACACTGCTCCCTGATGGCTAAAGGTCTTACTCCTTGTTTATTCAACAACCAGTATGCAATATTTGCAGAATGCAGTATAGTATAGGGCAATATTTGGCTGAGAAACAATAATTTGAAAATCTGGAATCTGGGGAAAAAAAAAAAAAAAAGGCCAAAAAAAAAAAAAAAAAAAACTCCGATATTCAGATTACCATAGAATAACCATTAAATAAGATAATATATCCAATTAGAGTTCAGCTTAATTGAAATGATGACTTTTGCACGACTCCCACTCACATGAGCATGTTTTTCTTAAGACTAGCGTTTGATTCAATAAAGGCACTTCGAAACGGAGAATTACGGTGCTTTGAAGCATGGCTGCATACAGATGGTGTACTGTAAAGTGTATATACAAGATCTTGGAGTGCTTTATTAAGGCTGCATATTTGTTCACGCATTTGATTGAAATGGCACATATTTATTTATTTAATCCTGATTATTTATAGTCTACATCTTACACATGGAAAAAAAATTCTGAGCAACCAGAGCAAAAATAATATTTTTCAAAGATAAAATGTCAATGATTCTTTATGTGCTTTTGAGAATACAGAAACTGGACTGTAAAACTTCATGGTGGTCAAATAATAAATGCATGATTTGAAAGACTTTGAAAGAGCATGCTTTAAAGAACTGCTCTCTGTAAAGCACAGTAATTTATTTTTATATATAACAAAGTGTAATTTAGTCTTGTACAGTTGTACCTGAAAAACAAGAAAAATACTGGGCAAAACGTAAGGATCATGGATTCCCATGATCAACTTGAAAGCTTTGATGTTATTAGTATTGACCGGGTTTAGATTACACTAAACCTCTATGGAGCTATGTGTTGAATGATGCAATATCCGAGGATTGGTTCGGTTCTGTGATAAACAGTGTATCTGCAAAGCCTTGCCATTACATACTTTTTTTAGCAAACTCTCTTTTTTGATCTCTTTTTTTATTTTTTCATTAGTGTATTATAGTTTGGGCAAAGCAATAACTACTGTATACACTGAAGGTGGTTGTCTACCTTCCGTGAAATCTCGATTATTTAGGGCAACCACGGTAAACCACTGTGCACACACTCAGCAATTCTCTCCCTTGAGATGTTTTTGTCACTTACCTCTTAGGATGATCAACATCAATAAACATGTCTCTTTCACTCAGCACACTGTCGCTTGTATTTGCAAGCCAAGCACTTCTACTACTGTGAAGCGGTGGGATCCATCACAAAAATATGAGTCACCCTCTCCACAGCCATTCCATAGTCCTGACACCAACAAAACAACCTCAAAATCTCATATCAAATACCAATTTTTGAATTATGTTGTGCGCTGTCTTCGCAAACTGGAGTTTAGCATGCAGTATGCACTAGTGTGGCATGACTAAACGTTACCACATATGTCTGTGACTGCATAGCAATACCCCTTATCTAAAAAACAAACAAACAAACAAAAAACTGCTTAATGCAGAAAAGTATACCCTGCGGGTATGTGTGGACTTACAGGAATAGTTAATCAAAAAATGAATTCTGTCATTCTTTATTCACCCTGGAATATGCTGTTTTTATTTATTTTTTTAAACACAAAAGGAAATCTTTTGAAGGATCATTATGCAACTACAGATAAATGTGAAATGCAGTGAAATTGAATTCTTCCAAACGATGACCAGAAAGCCATAGAAGCACCATAAATTTAGTGTATATGACACATGCATTGTATTTCAAGTCTTTGAAATCAGAACACTTTGTAACAAGAAAACAATCAGGCCAGGAATGCACTGACAAAGGAGATCAGAGTGGCTAAGAGGAGCTAATCTAAAAAGCTGGAAAAACAGTATTCTGTCATTCTTTATTCACCCTGGAATATGCTGTTTTTATTTATTTTTTTAAACACAAAAGGAAATCTTTTGAAGGATCATTATGCAACTACAGATAAATGTGAAATGCAGTGAAATTGAATTCTTCCAAACGATGACCAGAAAGCCATAGAAGCACCATAAATTTAGTGTATATGACACATGCATTGTATTTCAAGTCTTTGAAATCAGAACACTTTGTAACAAGAAAACAATCAGGCCGGGAATGCACTGACAAAGGAGATCAGAGTGGCTAAGAGGAGCTAATCTAAAAAGCTGGAAAAACAGTCTTTAGCAAACGACCCTGCTTCAGTGTGGAAAGGCCTGAAAGACATCCCCCAGCACTGAGGTGAATCAACAACTTGCTGAAGACCTGAATGAGTTTTACTGCAGATTTGAAACTCCCGGTCTCACACCCTCACCATCTCTACACAAACATTAACACCTCCAGCATTGCTTATCAAGCAAACAGGTCTGTGGATGATGCCGTCAACATGGGACTGCATTATATCCTACAACATCTGGACAAAAAAGGGACTTATGTGAGGATCCTGTTTGTGGACTTCAGTTCAGCTTTCAATAAAATCACCCCAGCACTCCTCCAGGCCAAACTAACCCAGCTCTCTGTTCCTAGCTCTGTCAATCTCAGTGTTAATTTCATCAACTGAAGATGATGATGGCAGCTGCGAGCTCATGCCAGAAGCAGTTAGCTCGGAGCTAGCGGCACAGCTTGCGTCTGATCTCCAGGCACGATGCTGAGGCAGGCAGGATGCTGACAGAGGTAGGATGCTGAAGCAGAGGGGATGTAGGGGACAGGGGACTAAAATAATGAACATAAATGGAATGATATAAAGCTAGAGGATGTGGATTCTGTTTCAGATTGTAATAAACCACATGGATTTTACAATTTATAGAGTCTTGTGTCTCCTGAAATAAAAAAAAATGATTGTATAAAACACAAAATTTGATATTTGGTATAATTCACTTATGCCATTTTGCATATTACTACTTAGACAAACATAAACATTAAATATAATTCAGTCAATAATCAAGAAAAGTGCTATGGCACATAGTAAAATAGGATTCTGGGGGCAATATGATTTATAAAACCTGTTTTTGCAAAGGAAACTCACAAAGACACTTTTAGACACAAAAAAGGGACAATTGTACTCCCTTCGGTTATAATTCAATAACTCCTGTTTAGAAGCTGTTATTTGAAAGATTATTTTTCTGGCACATCTTGGCACCTAGTGGAATCAAACAATGTAAGTTGCAGAGAGCTGAATAACCTGAATAACAGACTTTCAAAAAAAAATTTCTGAAAACAAATCAAAAAGCGCCAATGTTTTTTTAGTGTTTATTGTAATATTTAAAACATATATAATGTTTTTTATGAAGAATTACAACCATATTTTGTTGATCAAATGGTTTTCTATACAATGACACCATTTGTTTTTCATTTCCTCCATTGTATGTGTGTAGGGTACAAATTTGAATTTGGGTATGTCAAATTTAGGTGAAAATACACAAAAATGCCCCTGAGCGTAAGTAGTTTTAACAAGAGAAGATGCTCAAATACACACACAGCAGTCCAAATGTCTATTGTGTAGAGTATCTCATGTAAATACAGTCGGTTATGGATTAAGTGAACGTAAACAGGTGGGTGAAAACTGAACAAATCCGTGTATCATTCGATCATTCGTATTTTGATTTATTATTGAAAGAAGAAAAGTGAGAAAACGGCTCCTTTTTCGTTTTTTTCCAAAAAACAAAAAACGAGAATTCAGCTTAAATTTTCGTTTTTCCTTCATGGGTGGAAAAATTAATAAACAGCTTGAATATTCGATTTCTACACGTGGCCACGGGAATTACACACCGCTTTCTGCTGATTGGTCAGCCGAAGATCAAACCGTGCCATCATCTGTTCTTCTGGTAAAAATACATTTTACCATACGACTATAAATGACAGAGTATTAAGTTATTTCCCCTCGATGGGGAAAACAATTCAAGTGAACATCAATCAGTACTCAATATTAATTTAAATCGCTTTAAATATGACTGCTGCTTATTTCCTGTGCACTTCAATACTGGTCTGCGCTTGACTGTAGTCGCGTCTGTCTGCTTATTGAGTTTATTTAACCCATCGCAATTTATTGGAACTGTGTGAACTAGAGTGATGTTGTTCTAAAGGCTTATTATTTAATAACACAAAAATGTCCTGCTGGCACTTGCCAATTTAATGGCAGAGAATGGTGACTTCTAGTTTTTTTTTTGGATGCATTTTTTTGGATGCATATCATAAATAATCGTAAAATAATCCTATGCATCTCCTGGCGTATATTCCAAGCATTCTGAAGGTATACTGAGGGTTTGGTGAAAAGGCAAGTTATTATATTTTTATGAAAATCTCGCGCAACTCATTGTCATATCCTTTTGAGATATCAACTATAATCAATTTTAATAAAACACAAAACTACATTATATAACGCTAACAGTAGGCTATTTAATATCGGTTGTTCTCCAGTTGTCAGTCAGAATGACAGTTCTTGCGTGAACATAGGCCTATATATACCCAAGCCAATTTATTATTCTTTCCTTTTTGTCTTAGTGTTTAAAATATTTATTTTGAAACTAATTAATTAATTTCTTAATTAAACAAACAAACAGACATACTGGATGAGCAGGGTAGGCTATGACAGCTGTCATATCATATCATACCCTGCCATGCCCAGCTGATGCAAAGAATATAATTTATATCTACACAGAAGAAAGCCCTGTCTAGACTCTGCCCCAGTATGAGTTGTGTCGAGCTATTCATTAGCCTGTTTGTTTGATGAAAAAATATTAAATGTAGTTGCAATAAATGCATTAAGAATCCATACAACTGCAGCAGTGGAGGACTATTATTCTGCTGCATGATACTGCAGAAGAACTGATGAAGGCACGGTTTGATCTTCGGCTGACCAATCAGCAGAAAGGGGCGTTTAATTCCCGCCCACGTGTAGAAATCGAATATTCAAGCTGTTTATTCATTTTCCCACCCATGAACAAAAAACGAACATTTAAGCTGAATTTTCATTTTTCGTTTTTTGGAAAAAAAGAAAAAGGAGCCGTTTTCTAATTTTTCTACTTTCAATATTAAATCAAAAAATGAATGATCGAATGATACACAATCCGTGTATCATTCAATCATTCGTTTTTTGATTTAAGGGTGGCTTCAAGAACTGTATAGGTTTGAGGAAAAGAGCTCAGGAAATCACTCTGGATCCCTCACATCCAAGCCATCTTCTTTTTGAACTCGAGGCGGTGGGCTGGAGTGAGTTGCCGGGGGCGGACGAACTCGCTGCCGCCTGGGATGTGGAGGGACGGCTGCCGTCCGTGAGGGAGCGGAGGAGTCGCCGCCGTTCGCCTGAGGCCGGCGCCTGCTGCCATCCGCCATGATGGGGAGGAGCAGGGAACGGGGGACTCCTGCCGGCTGCCCGAACGCGGAGGAGCCGTCGCCGTCCACTGGCATCGCGGAAGAGCTTACCCAGCTGGTGGAGGGCCGAGCGGCAATGTGTCTGGGAACTGGAACCAGAATTATTTTTTTTTCTTCTCTCCCCTCTCTCGTCTCTGTCTCTCCTCATGCTTCCGTCTCCTTTTCTCTTGCCTCGTCTGTCTGTCATTACCCCCAGGTACGCCGCGGCCGCCGTGATCGGCTCCCCCCGGGGGGGGGAGTTTGTTACACAAACAAACAAACATGAATAGTCCAGGCCTGGTCCTCTCTCGTCTTGCACTGTCTTCACTCCTCCTTTTATCCTTCCGGAACTCCTCCGTGGGACTCGAGACTGGTGAGTGGCGCAGGTGTCGCTCATTATCATTTACACCACTAGCCTCGCTCTGCTCCCAGGGTTCTCTACCCCGCCCCACTCGTCACATACTGTTTGGGAAAAAAATAAGCATTTTTATACTCAAACATTTCAAAATGTTTATTACATCAAAGTGAAATCTTCATCACTCAGTGACATAATTTCCACTTTTAGCATTGCATAGAAATTTGAGGAAGATTTTACAACAGATAATATTGAAAACAGCTTTAAAATGGCATGACTTAATGAAAGCATAACATTCCAGAATAGAATGTTCATCCAATAGATTTAACGTCCATGGGCCATTGAAAAAAGCCACTCACATTTCAGATGAACTTGCATTCATTTTAAAAAATATATTTCTGTCAGGACCACTATCGTCAAAATGATAGATGCTTAGCATAAAGTTTGGTTTGGCGGTATGGTTCTGTTCTGGGCAAAAAACTCCCTGCTCATCCATGCAGCCTGTCATGAATGAGCAAGGAAAGCAGCAATAATAACCCCCCTAGGGTTAACAGAACAAGGCAGATATCATTAATGTACTTGATATTTAAGTGTAACACTTTATTCAAGATAAAGGAGTCTGATTAGCAAGGAATATCAGAAAGCCAAGTCCTGACTGTGCGAAAGGAGGAGCTGGGGATAGAGGAGGGTAATTTGCTCCTGAGCAAGCTGAAAAGCTGCTTAATAATACTGAATAGAGCTTATATAGGAATGCCGCGATAGGTGTCATATTCCTATAGGTAGATGTGATCAGCTGAGAATCAACTGATGCAAGCTTGATTCACGTGACCTGCCAGAACTAACGCTAACGCATAATTTCTGTCAGGACCATTATCGTCAAAATGATAGATAATTAGCATAAAGTTTGGTTTGGTGGTATGGTTCTTTTCTGGGCAAAAAACTCCCTGCCCATCCATGCAGCCTGTCATGAATGAGCAGGGAAAGCAGCAATAATAACCCCCCCAACACAAACGATAGGCCAGAACCGCCCAAACCACAACTGATGGCATTCTGAAAGAAACATATCCTTCTGGAATAACATAGACTGGGGCAGCAGCACTTACATGACAAGGCAGGGGTGCTCTTCTTTATAAGCAGCTAAGAAGAGCAGCAAGCCCCTTACCGGAGGAGAGTAGCAGTGAAGGGCTCTTCTTTATAAGCATAATCATAATCAGTAATTAAACAAAGGTTTTCAATACAAATAACCAGAAATTTGTATATACAGAAATTTGTAGCGGTACCAAACAGGACCACATGGAGACTTCAAAGACCACTTAACCTTCACTGGATACATCCAGAATAGCTACACTTCTTACCACCGCATAACATCTCAGCCAGCCAGCGTCCATTATAAAACATTCTTGCTTTTAATCCAAATACACAATGAAAATAATAATTTACTGATATCTGGACATGAGTCACTATTCTCTCCACAATCTCTGAAATTGGCCATGTTTTTTTTTTCTGCATCAGCGCTGTTTTGTTTGATTTTGCTTACTGGATCCTTGGACTTTCCAGGAGTTTATCGGTTCCCATTAATGATCGCAAAAACCTGCTTTTAATTTTTTTAAGTATTTAAGTTACAGTGTACTGATTCAAATTGGTAATTAATTATTATTCTACTTCTCCTGACATGCTCTTGCACCTCACACAATTTGGCTGAAAGGATAACAGTAGCATATAGTGAAACAGGACAGCGCCCAAACATCCTCACATTATACTATTTCTTTGAAAATGTATATGAATTCTCCATCTTTTAAAAGAAGTTGACGCAAACATGGGTTTATCAATGTTTTTCTATTGTGTTATACGTGTATGCCTTTGGACTTAAATGGACTGTGTTGTTTTACGCATTTTTGTGATTACAAAATAAATGGAGCAGCCGTGACTGAACAAGTGTTTTCTCATTTTATGTAAAATAATTAAACATATTAGTTGGATTTAGCATCACTGATGCACACTTCTGACACAAAGTAATAAATTACTGTCACTGTAACTTTTTTTAATCATAAATCATTGGTAAAATATCAATGCTGTAGACTTTTTAAATCTTTAAGGACGAAACGTCCACTTTTGTCAAGTTCGTTTTGCGATAGTTTTCATTTATTTATCCCCTCGCTGGTGAAATGATGCTGTGTGCCGTTTGCTTCAGAGAGGCGTGTTAAGGGCGGGGATTTAGAGTGGCGCTGGTCCGACAGTGGAAGAGCAGCATTGGCCCCGCCGGCTCGTTAGCCCTGGCTCGCACTGGCCAGATAGTGGAAAAGCGACAACCCCTGCGGTAGACCGACTCCGCTTGCATTCATTCACGCGATTTGTCGAGATGAGAGGTGACCCCTCCTGGTAGTGTGATTTATATACTGTTATTTCACAAGACACTGACGCTTTGACGCTGAGTACCGGCAACATGTCAGAAGTGCCGGTACGCTAAGTACTATTACTGAGTACCGGTCCACTTCAAGCACTGATAATGTGTCAATAACGTTACACAATCTGCACAATGACAGATGCGTGGACATGTGACAAAACACACCCATTAAGCAGTTAACCTAGACAAAATCATCATAAAAAGTTACATGTATATCAACTGTAGTAACAATTAACTCAAACTTATTTGTATAATTACTTACCAATATTATGGAATTACGTGTCAGCTGCGGTCTTGATGCGGGAAAACAAATGGCTGCCGATCAGAAAATTCTCGAATCGAACATCGATGACATCAGTGGTCACGTGGTTTTCATAGAAAGCAAAATTCTTGATTTGATGTGAAGCAAATAGTTTAAATTACACCAACAAAACTTAATTTTACTTCCAATTAACTAAATATTTGACTAGTTTTTAGTTACTAGTTACTAGCTACTATTTAGTCAGATCAAGTATAAAATGTTCTTTAGAGTAATTACAAGGCATATACACTTTTTTCAGTGTACTTCTTACTTTCTAAATAAATAGCCTAAATAAATAAATAAACGCATAAATCTAATTCACACCCATCAGATTTCAAAGTTTGATATCATAAACCATTGGCCTCTTGTCTGACACACAATCTGGCACTTCAACTATGAAGAATATCATTTTTGAAAATCTTGTAAAGTAGTACACAAGCTGTATTCATGATTGTTTGCTACAGATTTGGGACAAGGGTGAGCAGACATACTTTTAAGGTTTGAATGAGTTATTCATTGATGATTGATTGTGAATTTTAGAAACAGGTTTTATTCTATTTATATCTTATAACTTGTTTCCATTAGTCCAATTTTTTTTTTTTCTCTGAAAAATCTTAACTTTGCACTTATAACATAAAATTATTTGCTTCAAGGATGTCAACAATTAATATGTATTCTTGAATAGAGTTCATTTTCCAAAGCTCTGCATACCCATTTTACCTTTGTGACTGTGTAAATCTCTAGATCTTTTGTATACACGAGATAAATGTCTGCTTTAAAAAGTATGCCCTCATTCTGCACGTAATTGGCTTTGATTTAACATGTCCTACATAAATAATAGCTGTCACACTTTGGTGCAGATACACATTAACTCACTCCATCCATGCTAATTAGTAGCGAGATCAATCACAAGATAATAGAGTAGATTTCTTTGAATATATATTTTTATTTATTTATATTTTTTTATATATATATTTTTATTTATTTATTT
>NW_015507328.1:52523-58075 GCF_001515645.1 Sinocyclocheilus grahami | reverse complement strand
ATATATATATATATATATATATATATATATATATATATAATGAATGCCTAGCATGTTTACGATTGTGAAAGGTTGGACAGACAGACACAAACAGATCTGAAAATGAAATAAACTGCATCAATTAAAGCATCACAACTTGCACTAATGCACTTTTCCCTGAGGAAGTCTCTAAAGTGGAGTTGATGGCATGACCAAAGCTATCAGGTGCTGCAAATCAATTATGGCCACATGTTTAGCCTCAAGACGCTGATGTGAGAAACCTTTCCTTTTACAATGGAGATGGAGTAGAAATGGCTACTCTCACTTTTTGCTTTCAATACGTGAAATAATTGTGCCTGCTGAGGAGTTTTCATTTAAAATAATTGCTTTTCTGGTGTTATGGTTGAATGTAATGGTGGCATAAGAGTAGACAAAGCTTGAAGGTGTAATTGTAACCCAGTGCCCATATATCCGTTAGATGTATGCATTATGAAACAGAACAGGCAAGTGACGTGGAAGTGTGTGTCTTGTCTTGAGTGCTAAATGTCATTATAGTTGCATTTAGCAGCATATTGTATGGAAGCCCATTTCCACCACAGAACATACAGTATATAAAAAAGGATGTGTATCTCACAAGATTTAATAAAATAAACCTGTTAGCAAGTCTGCATTTATTTGATCAAAATACAAATAAGAAATAATATTGTAAAACCATTTAAAATAGCTGTTTTCTATTTGAATATATTTAAAAAATGTATTTCTGTGATGCAAAGCTGAGTTTTCAGCATCATTACTCCAGTCTTCAATGTCACATGATCCATCAGAAACCATTATAATACGCAGATTTGCTGCAGAAGAAACATTTCTTATTATTATCAATGTTGAAAACATTTATGTTGCTTAATATTTTTTGTGGAAACCGTGCTTTTTTATTAATAAGAAAGTAGAAATTTCAAAGGAACATCCTTTTTTTTTTCTTTTGAAAAAGCATTTCTTGATAAGTGACTTTATTTAATCTGTTCCTGCTGAATACAAATATAAATTTATTTAAAAAAAATACAAAATAAAAAACCTCAACTCAAAAGGGTGATGGAGTTTACTTTCCCTAACGTACATTATTTTCAGGTAGCTATTAATAGATTATAATACACTTTTACTAACTTCAACTGACTTGAGTAGCAAGATTCTTTTCAAATTGTTGTTTTGACATGAGAGAAATTTGACTTGAAAGACAGAACTGACGATAAATGAGACAATTTATGCTAACCCCAGAAAATGCAACTCATATTTGCATTACAATATAAAGTTGTGAAATGCATTCACATACTTGCTTAGGACTGATTAATTATTTAGGAGTGCATTTTTATTGTGATCATTTACGTCAGCATATTGTCAAATTGCTGTTGCTATCATTATCAGCAATAAGTCTCTTGAGGTTGTGTTTGAATTTTTTTTACTTGGCACAGTACATCCCTCAACCATGTTAAAATTACTATAATGTATGACTGTATTGCTTTAATATATTCCCCTGTTGCACAGTGAAATGAATGCGTACATGTATCCCAAGGTTCTCCCCGATTGGAGCAGAACTTGTTGTATCAATTAGACGGTGAATTATATTGGCACCAGGTTACATCAGCCATCATCCCACTGGCTCGTCTTTACTTCGTCTGACAGGCATGACATTGCTATTCACGACGAGCCGTGGTCACTCGGATTCTGGCTGGGGAATTAATGCAAAAATTGAAGAAATGTGCACTTGTCAGAGTTTGGCATCAAAGTGCCCTTGAAGTGGTACACCGTACAAGGATCTTTGTGTCAACAGAGGTCAACAAAGCCTTGCACACACACATACAGAGAAAGATCTAACTGCCACTGTCCCATCTCGTACGTGTTTATCCCCCATGTAGAAGCACCAGCGTCTGAAACTGACCCCTGTCAGGGAGTTCAGGGCATCGCAGCATGGCTTTTTTCATGTCATGCAACACTTTTAGTCTCCCAAAGCAGCTGGTGGTTTGGAAAAAGGTCACCTAAAGCCTGAGTGAGATGAATAATTCACATTTATTTCTAAATGTACTGCACTAATAAATATCCAACAATCATTTGCAGTTCAGTCTATTAGGCAGCGCTCATCCGACTGTCTCGGACCAGCATCAGG
Source organism: Sinocyclocheilus grahami (assembly GCF_001515645.1). Classification (NCBI taxonomy): domain Eukaryota; kingdom Metazoa; phylum Chordata; class Actinopteri; order Cypriniformes; family Cyprinidae; genus Sinocyclocheilus; species Sinocyclocheilus grahami. The sequence continues at coordinate 55,938 of NW_015507328.1, read as the reverse complement.
TTTTCAAGCTTCAATGACTCATTGATTTTGAATTACAGGGCATGTTCATTGTCTGGGTGAAGCAATGATCTTATAAGACTGATCCACTTACATCACCCAGCTGACATCAAGATGAGGCTTTTGAATTTTTCAAAGTGAATATCTCATGAATAGGGCACTCTGTTCACAGGAAATACCAGCATGGCACCAAAAAGATCTTAAATTTCGTTACCAAAAATGTGACATGACGCTGACAGTGTTTACAGTAGTTTTCAGATTGAACTGGTCACCACATCAATTGAAGGATAAAAATAGGATATAATGAGTAATGAGATAAAAAATGTGCTGTGGAAAACAGCCTTGTCCTTTGATTTTGAGGCCCACAAAACTTCATCAAAAATCATCTGCTTTGATCTGGTTAAATCATCTCTATAGAAAACATCAGCAGTTTTAGTCAACATTTTTTATTAATTAGCTCATATTGCTGTAAATATACACTGCCGTTAAAATAAGTTTGGGTCTGTTTTGTTCACCAAGGCTACATTATTTCATTTAATTGAATTTTATTTGTTTTGTAATCAGAAATACAGTAAAACAGCATAATTACTCCAGTCTTCAGTGTCACATGATCCTTCAGAAATCATTCTGATTTGCTGCTCAACAAACATTTATTATTATTATTAGCAATGTTAAAAGCAGTTGTGCTTCTTCCTATTTTTTGTGGAAACCTTGATGCAGTTTTTCAGGATTTCAGGAAGTTTAAAAAAGTGTTTATTTAATATACTTTTTTAATTGTAATATGCTTTTTTTTTTTTTTTGCATTGTGCAAACAGTAGTTTGGCTTAATATTGTTGTGGAAACTGCAATGTTTTCTTCTTAAAGAAGAGATAATAAAAAAAAAGATAAAATAATGTCTGTTTTCTGATTTTTTTATTTTTGTAAAAAATGTAGGGTCGCTAGCGACCAGAGGTAGGCATATGTAATAGTGTAAATATATATTTTTTTCTGAGCAACAATAATTAAATATCTGATGACTCAATAAATGCAATTCACCTTTATTCCTCAGTGTGTCACTGTTTCATAGACAATGACGACGTGATGTTCCACTCATAATTACCACAGGCTTAAAACAAAATATCATTGGCAAAAATGTTACTGACTTGAATGGCTTTACTGCAGAGCAATTACTGTATGCAATGAAATATAAGTGTCACAGTCATTTGATGGTGGATGTGGTGAATAGCAATGAAAATATTTGAAAACGATAGTTTTGAGAATATGGTTGAGATCGCGAAGTCAGTTGCTGAATAAGTGCGCTCTGACAATGTCAGTGAGGGTAAAATCATCTGCTCAAATCGAACCCTTCATTTAAAAAGGTAACAAAATATGCTTTATTTTATTCCTTTGTAATTGTTACTAAAATATCAGGAGAGTTTACGTTATGTATTGCATGCCCAATATGATGATTGGTGCAACATTCATGCATTTAAGAGTTAAACATATTTGCTAAATCATTGTGTTTTCTTGCAGTTTAAAGTCTTAAAATGTCTTAAATTTGACTTTATTAATCCTTAAAGTTCAAATGGTCATCAATTTAATTGATGAGGTCTTAATTACAACAAAAAATGTTAACATGTTATCTCGGCCCTACTGATCTTTAGAGAGACAGATCCCAAAGTCCTGGTCAGATGTATTACAGTATAGCTGCTTAAACTGTTCCTGCAATTTTGTGTTTAATTACCCATAAAATTAACATCTGCACTGGACAAAATATTTAGCATTGCCTTTTATGCTTTACTTGAACAAGAAAAAATATATATATATGTCCTAAAAATATGAAATGGATTTCATAAAAAGCATTCAATTTACCTTTCTCATATATATCGACACATTGTTACAACACATAATTTGTTTTAAAACATAAAATTAAAGTAAACTGTTTGTATTTCTTGAAAACCGTTGCTTCAATTAATGTTTTGCAAGGTAGAACCTTATAATTCCAAGTGGAAACATTTTAGAATTAGAAAGTTCTATCTGCATTTGACCTGTTCCAAAAATCCGCATTTACAAATTTGAGAGGATTTTGATATTGTACATTTAGAATACATTTAGGGTCTCTGTCATTTTCATGTATGAAAGAGACTTGTTCCGAATATCACTTTTGCTATATGAAATGCAAAATCTCTGAAGCTCAATATCTCAAAACCACTCGGAATGCAGATAGAACCTTATAATTCCAAGGTGGCGAAATATTCTCTGGTAAAATAAATAACTATTAGTTATGTGATATTTGCCTGTTCAAAAGTAGCCTTGATGTAGGGTGTTATATCTGGTTGCCAATGTGTCACAATGTGGTTGCTAAAGAGTTATGAGTGATTGGTAGTGGGTTACTAGAGCATACTAGATGGTTGCTAAGGTTTTCTGGCCAGTTAGAATATTGATTTGTGATGTTCTGCTCTCCCAATATGACTCTGATCTCTTCTTCAAGTAAGTCTATAGGATTTTTGAAAATGTTCTCATTCATATTTTGACTTAATAGTGTAGTTGTAATGGAAAAATAATAATACAAACAAATATTACCATTTTGAGTTTTGAGTGTTTTTTTTTTCTTCACCATGTTTTCTAGTTGGGTGTTAGGGTTTTCTGAGTGGTTAAAAGATTTTGCACAACCCTGTGAGAAAATCCCTCCTTCAGTGCAAGTCCAGGGGAAATTTGGTCAGTTTATTTGTCCACCAAAAGTGTAAGAAAAGTAATAACAGACATCCGAACCATAAATAGTTTGGGGCAAATTACATTTCTCTAACCTCAATTATGAGCAATTGTAATAGTGATGTGTGCCATAGTGAACTCCACTTATTAAACACCACTTAATGTGCGTCTCCCCATTAGCTCAAATTATCATATTACAGGTGCATCTCAATAAATTAGAATGTTGTGGAAAAGTTCATTTATTTCAGTAATTCAACTCAAATTGTGAAACTCGTGTATTAAATAAATTCAATGCACACAGACTGAAGTAGTTTAAGTCTTTGGTTCTTTTAATTGTGATGATTTTGGCTCACATTTAACAAAAACCCACCAATTCACTATCTCAACAAATTAGAATACTTCATAAGACCAATAAAAAAAAAATTTTAGTGAATTGTTGGCCTTCTGGAAAGTATGTTCATTTACTGTACATGTACTCAATACTTGGTAGGGGCTCCTTATGCTTTAATTACTGCCTCAATTCAGCGTGGCATGGAGGTGAACAGTTCGTGGCACTTGCCTCTCCACTCTTCCTCCAGACTCTGGGACCTTGATTTCCAAATGAAATGCAAAATTTACTTTACTCTGAAAAGAGTACTTTGGTCCACTGTGTTTTCTGAAGCCTACAGTCAACGCAGCCATCTACCAGGACATTTTAGAGCACTTCATGCTTCCTTCAGCTGACAAG
>NW_015507328.1:52125-52399 GCF_001515645.1 Sinocyclocheilus grahami | reverse complement strand
TTGCCTGACCTGAACCCTATAGAGAATCTATGGGGTATTGTCAAGAGGAAGATGAGAGACACCAGACCCAACAATGCAGATGAGCTGAAGGCCGCTATCAAAGCAACCTGGGCTTCCATACCACCTGAGCAGTGCCACAGACTGATTGCCCCCATGCCACGCCGCACTGATGCAATAATTCATGCAAAAGGAGCCCCTACCAAGTATTGAGTACATGTACAGTAAATGAACATACTTTCCAGAAGGCCAACAATTCACTAAAAATGTTTTTTTT
>NW_015507328.1:14957-50981 GCF_001515645.1 Sinocyclocheilus grahami | reverse complement strand
ACACCAGACCCAACAATGCAGATGAGCTGAAGGCCGCTATCAAAGCAACCTGGGCTTCCATACCACCTGAGCAGTGCCACAGACTGATTGCCCCCATGCCACGCCGCACTGATGCAATAATTCATGCAAAAGGAGCCCCTACCAAGTATTGAGTACATGTACAGTAAATGAACATACTTACCAGAAGGCCAACAATTCACTAAAAATGTTTTTTTATTGGTCTTATGAAGTATTCTAATTTGTTGAGATAGTGAATTGGTGGGTTTTTGTTAAATGTGAGCCAAAATCATCACAATTAAAAGAACCAAAGACTTAAACTACTTCAGTCTGTGTGCATTGAATTTATTTAATACACAAGTTTCACAATTTGAGTTGAATTACTGAAATAAATGAACTTTTCCACGACATTCTAATTTATTGAGATGCACCTATATGTTACAGTGTGATTATGCAAACACATCACACACAGTTCAAATAACACTCTGGTTTTCTCTGGAGCTCTGGATTGAAGCCAGTGTTTTTTTACTTTGGTACCACCACATCCTGCCTGAGACCTAAATACTGTCATAAAACAAGCTGCAGGCCTGATTTCAGATCAGCTGAATCCTTACGAGATAAGAACCCAAAACAATCCTGCAGCCTGGTTTGTGTGCATCCTCGCTGTTCGAGGGGTGAACTCTTTGTTTAGGGCCTAGCGAGGGTCTGCAGATCATCAGCGCTCTATAGCTATATAGCTGCCAAGTCTGGTCTGTTTTAGTTTCAGACTTTAGCCCTGAGTTACAGTTTGCACTCAGAATATATATACGATCGGTAAGCACAATAGAGAAAGAGTCTGGAAGTCATCCAGATCCAATGAGCGTTTTGGGCAAGTATGAGCATCTGATACTAATTTCAGAGCTATATTGTGTTCAGTGCTGCATGAGGTTTAGCTGCATGGATGACTGGGAAACATTCACAAGACGAAACACAAATCATGTATGTATTACTCCAAAGGTAACAGGTTCCAGTCAAAGCAGTGCCTCATTAAACTGAATAATACGCCGAGCTGGGGAGTTTATGCTGTTTGAAGTTGTTTCGGTTGCAATACCAGTAAATCAAGTTATATATGGGGCCACTGAAGGCTCCTATTGTTCTGTTGATTTTATTATTGTTCTTCTGGCAGTCAATAAAGCAGTAGGAACATTTGTATCCACTGTTGGGAAGCAAATCTCAAACTCTATAGCGCCACAAACGAATAAATGTCACATTTATATGCTTATAACTCCTGGTGTTTAATTTGGATTCCAATGGTAATACTCAATAAACCCACACTTGATATATGATCATCAGACCAATAGACGCACAAATACGTTAACAGTAGGGATGCACCGATAACACTTTTTCCAGTACTCGCCCGATACTGATACGTTTATTTTTGGTACTTGCCGATACAGAGTACCGATACCAATATTTTTATTGCATTTGTACATTTTTTAAATATTCAGAGCTCAGAGTTAAACTGTGTCAGAACAAATTCAGCTTGATAATGTTAGATAACTTTGATAGAAAGGTACGTAATAGATTCCAATCAACCAAAAATTATTCAGACAGCTGTTAGTATGACAGTATTTACACAACTATCAATACTTAGTCGGGCAACCTTTAGCCTCAATGACAGCCTGTAGTCTCCTGGGCATGCTGTCACCCAGCTTCATGCAAACCTCAACTTCAATGTTTTTTCCCAGACTCTGTCTGAGTAATTTCTGGTTCCAAATTTGTATACATTTTACTGGTAGTCCACTGTATGTAGAATTTTTGGGTATGAATTGTCACAGTTTACTTTATTTTGCTCTCCTCACTTACATAAATAAACTATAGTGTCCTGCACCCACTAGTAAAAAATATCAACAATTATATCTGGTCTCTGAATAATTTTTGGTTTGACTGTATATCCTTCGGTTATTTTCACACTTAATTATGCACATTAAAATGTATTTTGCAAGTTTTTGTTATACTTTCACTGTTCATTTTTTTGCTCTGTGGTACATCATCTTTAATTTAATAGCATTAGAGCTGCTTCATTGCAGCGGCTTAGTACTGTAATCATGCGCTTTGCTAATGTAGGGAACCACTCCTTATAAATCTCCTAACTGTGATAATTTCAGAAATAGAAGTCGCATTTTTTCATCTGAAACATGCTGCGATTTATATTCCAAAGCCACTCATATAATGCAGAAACACGCACGAAGCAAGCAAAATACGCGCACCGCGCACACGTATTTGTACTGGTGCAGAATGAGAGGGACAAGTACAGTACAGCCTAGCGCATTTCACACAGGCTGTTAGTTTCACTTTTGTCAGAAAGTCGTGTATGCCTATGGTTGAAAATAAATTATGTTTATAGTGAATGCCCCTATAAATGGTCTTATTTTTACAATTGAGTTTAAATCCAAATGATGCGTGTGCTAAGTGAGTGAACATCAAAGATCACACAACAGAAGTGCGCGCGATCTCTCTCTCTCTCTCTCTCTCTCTCTCTCTCCCTACCATTAAGTAACTTGTGCATTGTTTTAGTTACTTGTTTTTTTACATATCCGACTGAACTAAAACGTTCCAGTGATGTCTGTGAGAAAGGTATATTCATACGACAAGCTCGTGCATCTGCCCCGCCGTGCACTCAATCCACTCAGCGTGCTTTGTTTATCAGCTCGCGCACATCAGCTATACAGGTGTTAATACTGAATGTTTAACGTTATATTCATTGCATACATATACTTCGTAGAAGACATCCTTAACTCCATTCTGCTGTCTGCTGTCTGTTGTTCTGTTGTCGGTGTTTCTTTGTCTGAATATGGCGCTTATCACATGCTGTGTGGTATCGGCGTTTGGTATCGGGGCATTTTAACAAGTTCGAGTACGAGTACAGGACCTCAGTATCGGGCCCGATACCGATACCAGTATCGGTATTGGTGCATCCCTAGTTAACAGAATTTAGATTTTTTTATTTATTTATTTATTTTTAAGTTTTGTTTCAAACTTTTATTTTGACGTTAACAGATGCAGCCCGAAACAGGAAGTGAGATTATTTTCGTAATGTTTTGGTGCATTAAAACGAAAAGTGCAATATATGTCATTGCCACCGCTTCCTAAGGATACCCACGTAATTTGATGATATAATTTGATGACCTGCTGGTAAAATAAAAATAAATAAAGAACAATTAAACTAAAACCTAAATCTAAAATGTATTTTATTGCAGACATATAGTCCTGATTATATTATTTATAAAATTATGTTAAAAGTGTAGACAGTACGACTTAACATAATTTGCAATGCATCATTATTGCCAATTCAATTTATTTCAAGATTAGTCTGTCTGGAAATCCAGCAGTTGGTGCTGTACAAACCTTTGAATTTTTAATTTTAAATCATTTTGCTATTATAATTTTTTTCTTCTGGGACAATAGCATCCTGAAATCCTTGTTATTTATGTCACCAGAACTACTTGAATTACTTCCCAGCAGTTGGACAGACAACACAAAATGCAGCAGTAGTCAAGCTCTCTAATGATTCCCTATTGTCTTCATCGTAGGCCTAAACTTGTTATTTTGAGGAACACAGAAGTGATGCAATAGTATGAGTATAAAACTGGGTTATTTTCAACCCTTCAGTCCAGGTTCATCTATGTATTCATCACACATAATGATTTTTTAAGAATGCCTGTGTGTTTATAAGGAACTAGGGAACGTAATTTGTGACAGCTAGCTTCAGGATTGGAAAGATCTTGTAAGTTTAAAAATAAACGGAAGACCTTGTCCCATATCCATGGAAGCTTGTGGGATAAGTGGACTGGTGTCAGTGGTGCGTTTATAGCAGTCTTATCTGCAGGAGACTGGGTTCCTCACTCATTTATCAATGTAGAAGTCACTCACAGCACAAACACTGTGACTGGTGTTTATCCATTCAGAAATGAAGCAGCATGGGATGGAACGAGTTGCTACCATCTGCTCCAAAATAAACCTGGAAACTCTTGTGTCAAGCATAAGACATAAAAAGAGACACATTAATCAAGATGTTTGTATGCACGTACATATATCATGAAACATACATGAATATATATATATTTTTTTTTTATAATTTTTTTTATATATTTAAATTGTAAAAAAAAATACGTTTACACATAATAAAAATGATTACACTATAAAAATTATTTGCATAGTTGAAGAAAATACAATTTCAGTCTTTCTAATTCAAAATATATAAATAAAATAAATGTTCATATATAGGTGTTTTTATTTTTACGTTTTTTTATCTAACATACTTTTAAAATGGTAAATATCTTACATATTTTACAATAGGCGTAATTATGACCACTGTTTATTAAAACTACAAACAATTACTTAATAGTGATAATTATAAGATGCTTTCACCAGAGAGAGGCTGTGAATATGATGCAATTTAGCCTTTACTTGGAAAGTAATTTACTGTTTAAAATAAATTTTTAATGGCATTATATCGATCCCTCCAAAAGAGAACATGTTGTTCAAACTCATCTTGATGAAAAGACATAACTGGGACATTAAAATTAAACATGCAAACACGCATTAACCTAATGTTATTTCCATTAACACATGTATTAATTTGCTTGGCCTACTATAATCCTGGCTTGATCAGGAAATAGAAGGATTTCTGTGTTTCCTTTCAGTACTGTTAAAAATGCCGTTTCAAAAAGGGGTTTCACAGTGATTCAGGGGTTCCTTAAAGAACATTTCAATGAACAGTTCCTAAAATAACTATTTTTTTCTTAGTGTGAAAAAACAACAACATTTTAATAACTTGTTTTGTTTACTATAATGAAGCTTTTGTGCAATGGATGTTACAGGTTCTCCATGGGACCATACAGATGCAAAGACCCCTTATTTTGAAGACTGCTTCTAGCCTTTGAGTCCACAATTACACTGCAAACAAACAAACAAACAAATAAATAAATAAATAAATAAATAATACATTCTCTATTACCTCTATATTTCTATTTGAGCAGCAGAATTAGCTGTCACAGCTGTTTGGATCTGTTATAAAGTTTGTAGTAGATTTGCCACCTCAACTCCAGCATTACCCAAAGGTGTTTCCAACTATGACAGCAAAGTTATTTATCCTCCAATTGAGAACTAGTGCACAAAAGAGTGTTGCTCAAAGGGTGTACTTTATTTTCTTAGTTTGACACTTCAATTTGAGTCTGATATCGAAGCTTTATTTTTGTCTTTATCACCTGATTATCCTGCTTATAGCAGCGCCGAACAAAGCCTGCAAATTCATCCAGGTCTTTTCATCTGGGTTTATTCATGTTATCAACTAATTATCGCCTGTTTTGTATCTCATACGGTGATTTTTTTCTGAATGAGTGAGTGATATTGAAGTTGTTTGTGGCATTGTTACATTGTGTGCACAGTACAAGCCGTCTTTCCTTGAACTCTGTCAAATTGATATCGATGTTTCCTTGTGTCTATAGAAATGCTGTACAAGAATGCTGTGACCACAATTACCGCTGTCCTTTGTGCAATTTGCTTTGTTCCATAGAATTTTTCTTCCACAAGAGTGAGAGAGTATAAATCAAAGTATTGTAGCATTTAAACTACTCACCTGCAACAAACCATTTAAATTCCACCCCCCGGGGGCTGAATGTTATTGACTTCAATTAACTCTGGAGATTGTGACTGTGAAAATCAAGCTGTGATGCTGCAACTCTCAAGAGTGAGATATTCCAGCACCTTTCAAAATATCTGCTGACCAGGCTGCCTTTTCCGTTCCTCTTTGGATTGTATTGGATGATTCAGCTATTTACATAATTAAATATAATTGTTTCTCTGGTTCTAGTGATGCACTCTATCACACTGTTTATGGGTCGACTGTGATTGGAGAGTTATAAAGCTCTTAAATATTCAAACACATACAGTATAGCATCACGCTTATGGATATAAGAATAGCACCGCAGGGGCTGAAATGCATTTCATGAATAATCTATTTTTATATGTCATCTGTTCTCTCTATAAAAGCTTGTTTTAATCAAATTATAAATGTGTTATTTTAATTAGTTTATACTATAGAATAATTGGTTTATACAGTTGAAGGGATAGTTTACCAATTTCTTTACACAAACTCCTGTTTTTCCATACCTGTACACTGAAAAAATAAATAAATGAATGAATGAATGAATGATTGAATGAATGCATGAATGAATGAATGAATGAATAAAAGTGTAGGATTTAATTTGAAACGATTTTAACTCCAGGATATAAGAATAGCACCGCAGGGGCTGAAATGCATTTCATGAATAATCTATTTTTATATGTCATCTGTTCTCTCTATAAAAGCTTGTTTTAATCAAATTATAAATGTGTTATTTTAATTAGTTTATACTATAGAATAATTGGTTTATACAGTTGAAGGGATAGTTTACCAATTTCTTTACACAAACTCCTGTTTTTCCATACCTGTACACTGAAAAAATAAATAAATGAATGAATGAATGAATGATTGAATGAATGCATGAATGAATGAATGAATGAATGAATGAATAAAAGTGTAGGATTTAATTTGAAACAATTTTAACTCCGAAATTGCTAGTACATTTAACAAATAATTACAAAGACACTCAACACATTGAGTTAAAACTTTAAAATGTGAAGTAGAAAGACTGAAAAACTTTTATTTTAAAACATACTCCATCTTTGTTTTATTTTTGAGTCTTCAGAAGTCATTTTAGAGGAACAATATGAAATTGAAGTCGCTTTTCACTGGAAATCTTCGAAAACAATGGGGCAATGACACTTTTTGCCAGGTTTGATGTAATTGAAGATGCCATAAAAGATTCCTCAGATATTCTCCTTCTGTGTTTCATGACAAAAATAACAGCATATGGGTTTGAAATTACATAAGAGTGGGTAAAAATGACAGATTGAAATAAACGTGAAATGTTTGAAGTAGAATTAGCAAAGACTGAAATAGTATTTTCTTATAAAACATACTAGTGATCATTGTTTTGTTTACAACTTGGAAAAATCTTCTTTCATAGTCTAGACTGTTATGTAATTCAGAAAATGATAATGATCATAACCATGGCTGTCAAGTTCCAAAAAGGACAAAAACACCATTAAAAGTGTCAGAAAATTTGTATTTAATTAATTTATTTTGTGTGAAAAGTTACTGTTCACTGAAATTATTCAAAACATGGGGCACTGACGCGTTACACCATGTTTGACGTCAATGAAGATGACAAATATGATTCCTCAGAAATTATCCTTCCGTGTTTCATGACAAAATAATAACATATGGGTTTGAAATGACACGTCAGTAAAAATCATTAAAAATATATATTTTTAATTTTTTTTTACAGTGTATTCTGCAGAACATCTGAATAATCAAAACCATGGTTATCAAGCTCCAAAAACAAAAAGAAAAAAAAAATAAGAAGAAAAATGCTCTAAAAAATAAGTGTTATAAAAGTAGTCCATACGACATAAATACCATATTCTCCAAGTCTTCTTTAGTTATATATAGCTTTGTGTGAGAAACAAACTGAAATTGAAGTTGCTTTTCACTGAAAACCGTCAAATAAATAGTGTTACGTCCTCAGAAATTCTCCTTCAGTATTTCATGACAAACATGCAGCATATGGGTTTGAAATGACATAAGGGTGAGCAAAAATGTCTGATTCTGGGTGAACTTTAATTAGTTTACTTTGACTGAGATTTCATTAGTAATCATTTGGCACCAGATTCAGCCACCAATCTGTTCAAACATCCTCATTTATAATGATGACAGTTTGGTGATAAACACAAATTTGAGCATGCAGGTGACCAGGGGCGATTCTAGGATTTTCATTTTAGGGGGGCTCAGCCCCCAATGAGGTATAAAATAAAAAATGTTTGACTAATAGGGGTGGTATGCTAAATTTATATACCAAAAAGTGCAGTATTCCACTGTATTGCATATTTGCATTGGCAACCCAACACGGTACCAAAAGTGAACTGCATTGGTCCGATTTCATACAAAATTAGTATAATGAGATGCAGATATTATAACAACCTATCGTTAAACACACACCTTGTCTTCTGTTTCTCGCTCTGCGCAACCGCGGTCTGCGGATTGAAAAAGAACGCGCTGAAAGAGTCGATCGAAGTCTGTCGCCGTTTTCATATGAAATTTAAAGGGGACTGAGGCGATCACGAATTTGTGTACAAATTATGGGGCTAATCGCAAAATTTTAGGGTGGCTGAGTAGTCATCAATCAAAAATGGCCTAGCGACGCCCATGCAGGTGACTATGTGCAAACTTTTTCCAAAAGCAATCCCTGATGTCCTTCCTATTCAGGAAGGCAACAATGGCACGTCTTTTCTCATCAAGCCATGCGGCCGAGCTAGTGTTAATATTGTATGATAGTGTTCCTCTCTGTCTTCGTCATGAGGCATTAATGGGGCCGGACTCTGTGTACAGCTTGAGGGTTACCATGAGAATAAACATCTGCCATTTGTTTACATCTGTCTTCGACTGAACCTCTTTGCTCTTGCTTGTTTCCAAATGGCTGAACTGGTCCTTTTATTTAATTTATTATTATTATTTTTAAAGTCTTATGTTGCACCAACATAGGACTTTCAGCATTTTGGGTGGTTTCTAAAAACTCTATTTAAAAGTAAGTTTACAGTAAGGACTATACATGTTTATGTGCATCACCTTTTCAGAAAAAAAAACAAAAAACAAATAGAACATAATTCAATTTTAGACCCACAATTACACAGTTAAACATGCATGCGTATTTATGTTTATGCACATAATATTTATATGTATTGTAATAATTTTATTGCAGCATTCTGCAGGTATTTTTGTAATGTTCTAAATTGTGCAATTGACTGTTGTTTCAAACAACTGATTCCTTGCTTAGCAGTTCTAGTGTCATCTCTCTTATATCACCCATCACTCGTTTTCTTCTCATTATGAAATAATTTAGTCTCAAATCAATATTTCCCCTCCATTTGTTTATTTATTTGGCAATAGGCCACATAATAAAAGCGGAATATTGTACAGTCGCAAAATAAACCCCTTCAGGGTGATTTAAAACCTCCCTGTTGATGTTTGTTTTGTATGTTTTCTCTTATTGTGTTGTATTTGTATATGTACATGCAAATTCACATGAATGACAATAATAATATTATACTGGTTTGCAGTATACCCCCTTTTAAATCTTTCTGTAAGGAACAAAGCCCAGATGTTTAATCAAAATCTAATCTCCGTTTTGTACATCTGCAGGCCATATTTGAATCCCCTTCTTTCACTGCACTACAATGTTTGTTATAATATTTGATTAATTATGGCTGCAGAGATGCTTGAATGGAAGAAAATTTACTTATTTTTCTTTTAAAAAGGGTACAATTTACATAGAAGCTTTTGTGTGAATGCATCGGCTAAATTTGGAAGTGAAACCTTAAGTGGACATCAAAATTCTCAGCATACAGTAACAAAATCAGAGGGATATCTGCTCTGAGGATTTCTTTCAAAGACTGATATCAATAAACCAGGAGACGCGGGAAGTAGGGGTGCTGAGGGGGCTGCAGCACCCCCTGTTTTCACATGTGGACTAGCGGACCCAGCCCAACCCCCAAGATCAATCAGCTACTATCAATAATTTCAAAAATGTGATATGCAGACAAATTTCCCTGTGTGTATGCCACTTAAACGAGTGTTCATATCGACGCACTTGTAGTGCTTTGTGGAGTTGTCAAATGAGGTGGACCCCCCCCCCCCCCCACCCCCCCCCTTCACCCAACACACACAGCACCCCCAACTGAAAACACCTTCCCGCGCCCCTGCAATAAACACAATTTATCAAGTCTCAGTGATAACATCATACAATCCAATAATCTTCCTACGTGCTTTTTAATTACAAAATCATTACAAAAACTTGTAAATTAACAAGTGTTTACATTATGCATATAAAAAGGAAGAATCCTTTTTTCTGGTCCTAATCCTGTGTTATTGGACTTAATGAGTTGCTAAAGCATTCCAAATTAACACACACAGACAGACACACACACGAAGAAGAAGAAGAAAAAAAATATTTTCAATATTGTTTTGTCTGTTGTGAGGAAATTAATTTCCTCAAGCAAAACTACTTTTTGAAAGTCTATTCTTTCAAATTATATTCTAAGTTTTCTATATTTGTTGTGTATTATAGCTTTGCAGTCTTTTGGGATCCATAAGAAAACATGTGTAACTGATGCACTCAATACATGACAATTTCAAATGAAGACGTTAATGAAATGGTTTGTCATTACAGTAGTTGAAAATAATAATTTGATAAACTAGGAAGCAAAAAAGTACAAAATATGTAATGATAGAGCTCAAGCTCAACACTTTTTTTGCCCTTCAATTTCTGACTGTTCTGTTTCTTTTGTATTTGGGTTGTACAATACAACTCAATATTTGTTATCTTTATTGTGCTTTGTAAATTAATTTTGTAACATAATGTACCTTATCACATATGGGAGACCAGGGCTAGTTGTTTATACAGATTTGTTTTCTAACAGTGTTTTGTGTGTTGGTTTTAAAGACAGTTCACAAATGTTGTAAATTAGAATATTTACGTATTTTATTATTATTTTTTAAACAATTCAAATCTGAAAAAAAAAAAAAAATTCTCAGATTATGTAATCTGTATTAAATTTGCAAGCAGGCGCATCCACTACTGTGGAGATGACGAGTCAGTGTCACCGAATTCATCTCTTAAGCCGAAAACACTAGTTTATCAATAGATTATTAAAATGTTAATGCAGTTTAATATGACTGTTTTTCCCTGACACATTCATCATCATTACTTCTGTGGTGTGCTGTGGCAAGCTTTATGTGTGTGCTTGAGCACTTATTAGGCTATGTAGGCAATTAAAGGCTCATTAGCATGATTTAAATGGTTTATTAATAAACGTGTAATTAGTCGACTAATGCTTAAAATGAATGACTACTAGTCGACCAGAAAAAATCTTTAGTCGAGGGCAGCCCTAGTGGAAATCTTCAATATTTTTATTTATTTTTATTTATTTATTTATTTATTTTTATTTTTTTTATTTTTTGTAGCCAAGAATTTAAACCCACCCTGAAAATTATTTACTGAAGTATAAAGTGCCCCAGAATCCCCTGTATAATAAATAGCATTTTTCCAGTAAACATTTCTGCTGTAATAACAAACCAACACAACTGTGTTGTATTGTGATTTCATTTAGTCTCTCTGAGCATGAACCAGACATAAAGCTCCACCACCCACATTTTTTGGCATAGTTCATCACTTTACCTCCTTTTTTGCAATAAAAAACCCCAAAAAACTAAAAGAGTACATTCTGTAAAACTGTTCCTTTAATAAATCATAGTTTCAATCCTGAAGTTGAGCATTTTATGTTAAAACTCTGCCTTGGGAAATTCTGTCACTCAGATAGGAAACTTACCTTTTCAATGAGGTGTGTAACACGCATTTAAGTCTGTCTCGAGTTGGAAATGACCTTTTTTTCTTGTTTTAGGAGCTGACAAGGATTTACGTGACAGCCAACACTAACTTGAGTGCTTGACGTGAATGTCAGACTTGCAGTGTTGTTTGTTAAAACAGTGACAGCGTTTTATATTGAAAGGCAATGAGCTTGGTGATGAGGAGGAATGCCAAGTCGTGTCTGGGCAGGTGTTTCTGTCAGGAAGTGAAGGAAGACCACTGTCACGGAGCCTGTGTGACAGGTAGGGAGGATCCCGTTGAAGACCATTAAAAATATAGGCAGTGACAGCCCTCTAACACTTGAAGTCATTAGCAGGCACTGGCTAATGCTATCTGGGTGTAAGTTAGATGGCCATCACAACTGTGGCTCCAACATTGAGATATGCTCTTGTATATTTGTATTTATTTATTTATTTTATTTTAAGAGAAAGTTTGATGGTAAGAGAGAGAAAGAGGAACTGTGATGGAGGCTGTCGAGCTCCAAAAAACGGCAAGAAAGCTTCATAGAAGTAACCCAGACTGAAATTTACAATATTCTCTGGTAATCTTTCCCTCTGGCGTCGCTCTCAAAACTCATTTGTTCTAATGTACATTAAAATATGCTGTGTCAAGGTGAATTTAATTTGATGAAGCTAGCTGATGTTATTTTGGACATATAAAATACTTGTATTATCTAAATTTGACATATGTACTGTGGTCCGAATTTCAAATTAAACTATACAGAAACTATAGTAGATTAACAACAATATAACAGATGGGTGAATATTATAAAGGGCTCTATCTATCTATCTATCTATCTATCTATCTATCTATCTATCTATCTATCTATCTATCTATCTATCTATCTATCTATCTATCTATGCATTGTGACATTCTCATTCTATAACATATAATCAATTTGACATATTTTATTTTTTAAATTAGTTTGACTATTTTATGTTTTTCCATTGTGACATTTTCATTATTATAATGTAAATATATATTTTTAAATATTATAATATATACATTGGTCCCACTTTATATTAAGTGGCCTTATCTACTGTACTACGTACTTACATTTAAATTAATCATTTGGTACAATGTACGTATTGTGTACATACATGTTTGTACATTGTACTTATATTTTAAAAATACCTGCATGTAATTACATGTGTAATTAATGTATGTAATTACATTTATAATTACACTGTTGACCCATCCCTTACACCTTAACCCACCCTTAAACCTACCACCAAATCTCTCCCTAACCTTACCCGTTTCCCACCTAACCTTAATATAAAGTGGGACCTATACATGTTTACACATTTTACATCATATGAGCATCATACTACATGTTTTACAATGTTTGAAGTAAGAATATGAAAATATAACAGTAAAATGTTCTTAATTGTCCTGAAAATAATGTCACAATGCAAAGCTCGGTGATTAATGTTTCATTATGCAAAGTACATTTTCTTTCTATTTGATTTTTTTTCTCTCTCTTCGGTTTTGGTGTGAAATGTAACCTGTACATTTCTTGACAGGTTCTGTGAGAATTACCCAGATAGTTCTGACTCTGCAATGAGTCACGTGTGAAGCAGGCAAGATATTCAGGCTTGGAGCTGCACAACAAATTAATTATATGTTACTGAGCTAAGTCTGTAGTATAACGTCATTATCTATATTAATTGGCAGTATAAATGCTTATTGTGATTATTATTATTGTTGTTATTGAACCTTGATCCTAAAGTTGTTGTCTTTTTATTATATTTTCTGTTTCTGCTGTTTGTAAAAGCAATACAGTATCTTGAGGCAGTGCAGTACAGAGACCGTTACCATGGTAAATTCCTTTGCTGTGCTTTGCATCATGCTAAACAGCACCCAAGAACTGTGGTAATGAGAATGTGAAGACTAAAGTCAGAATAATAATCCAGTAAGCGGAAGTCTCCATTTAAACTCGAGGCATGATGAAATACTTGAGTACTAAGAGGAAATTTTGCCATCGTACTGGTCACAATAATTTCAAACCTCAAATAAACAAGTAATTGCCCAATATCTGATGGCCTGGTGATATTTTGACCTGCTATCAAGATAAGATGATGACTTTTGGCAGATCATGACATGATTCACTAGAGCGCCAATCCGTGAATTGGTAAGAATGACCTTTTGGATGGAAATCTAATATCTTGCTTATATCTGTGGCTTATCTACGGCAGCTGATGCTCATTTCCAACTTTAGATGTTTAAATTTACAGCTACTTGCTTCATCATCCTCATTCACCATCAGTGGCTAGCAAATAAAGCAGCGCGTAGGCAACTTTAAGGGAGCCGAGGACACAGCAGCCAAATTAATCTGCAAGAGAGACATGAATTGTGACACTGACTGTCCACTCAGTTTTTAGACGGGATATAGTTAGATTTGCATGAGGGACCCTACGACTGGAGCACACACTCAAACATACATACAGTACATATCAACCCATAAACCCATAAACCCATTGAGCGTCTTCTATTTCACTGTATTCCAGTGCAGCCACGCCACAAATTGAACTTTTCCACATGACTGATCGCGCTAATAGTCAGCTGTTCGCTCTGACACATGAGTGCTAAAACCTTGTAATTTCCACATTGCCTGTTAGAACATTTCTCTCAGTCTTTTCAGATTATTTCTCTATTCATCATGTTCTGGGAAACGTAATGGATGAAGTAATTATGAAAAGTCGATGGAAAAATCTCTTTATTAATGCTCAGTTGAAACATTGTAGCAACGAGCTGGCTGTTGATTAATTAATAATGGCAAAAATCAGTCAGTGACAATTGCATTGTGTCCTTTGGAATCACAAATGCATGTAAGCTACATGGCCAAGTCTCAGCCCGGGAGGTTTTTCCTGAAAAAGTCCTTACATGTAGTCAGCAGTTCTTAGTTCTTAAAGAATAATGCCATTAGTGGTCTTTGCTGAGGCAAGCATCACAATTACTATTGTGCCCACATAGGGTTAGGGATTTTTCAAAGGCATTGACCTTAAGTATTAAACTTTGGGGTATGACCACGCTTCTTGCTACAGGCATGAATACCTCAAATCAAGGATCTTGTTGAGGAGATATGTGCAGTTACTTTTCTAAGTAGTGGGACTTTATGATTTTTGCCTGGTAGGCAATAAACAGCAAATAAATCCACCAGACTTGCATTAACTTGAATAGAGACTTGGGTGGATACTTTTGACTCGCCAGTAAGCAGAATGCTTAGCAATGAGAAATCCTGCTACATTTTCTTCATGTAATGTAAAATGTAATTTAAGTAAAAATAATAATTTACATAGACAAATATTTTCATTCAATGTAAGTTATTTAATATAATTATATATATTTGCTGTCTAATTATAAATACAGAAATGTAAAAAAGTCCTAGATTGTTGTACACTTTACAGGCAGACAGACAATAAAAAATTATTTGTTTAATAATTGTGGACCCTGTTTTTAGAGGAAAGACAAGTCAACAAGTACCAAACTACATCATTTCAATGCTTCTATGACAATGTATAGAAGCATTAAGCTGCTCAAAAGCATGTGCAGAGTGAGTTCATTGAGAAAATGTGTATTTCAAATCCTTCTCTAAGTGTGTCAATGACAGTTCTATGGCACTCCCATTTTTTCCGTAAAAGCTTTCTTGACTGAATCATATAATGGCATTTATAAAGATGAAAAAAAAAAATTATAATAATCTGTGCTGACCCAAAGCCTATTGAGAAAAAAGGGTGTTGCACTAATACACAGTTACATGTGCTTCACTTTGTTCTTTCACATCAGAGTAATCAGTGACCATAATTTGACATGGCATGCACACATACGCTGATAATTTTCATCATATTATCAGAACTTATCAAAGCTTTTACATTTTCAGGGAGGAATGTGACGTTTTGTTTGATGTGCAATCCTACGCAGCCTATCAGTGTCATGTGACATGAGGAATGCCGTTCCAATCTCATTTAACATTTTGGTTTGGCATGTGGAAGCCCTGGGGGCTTATGCCTTTTGTTACTTGCTGAGAGACAGCTGACAGGAGCCCTTCTGGTGAGACACCTGCGTAACATAACGCCCTGTACGGGTCGTAAACAGATAGACGGCCTCCCTCCACGTTTTAATAGATGATCTGTGCTTCGAGATACTGATTTGTGGGCAACCCGATTAAAGCTAATATTCAAAAGATGACTAGTATTAGATGGCTGAATCTCATAGAAACATATCCTATACTGTAAGACAAAAACAATAAAAAATCTCATTATCATTAATATAATGAGGTGCAAATGTTCAATGTCATGACAATTAGATCATAATACAAAAAAACTACTTTTTATTTGTGCAAAATATAAATGTAAACCATTTACAATAATATTATAATATATTTAAATTGTCATTTATTCATGTGATGCAAAGCTGAATTTTCAGCATTGCTCTAGACTTCAGTGTCACATGATCCTTCAGAAATCATTCTAATATGCTACTTTGCTGCTCAAGAAATGTATTCTTATCATTCGATATATTATTATGAATTGTGTAATTATAAACAGCTGTGTTGCTTTTGTAGAAATGACTACTATATATATATATATATATATATATATATATATAGTAGTCTATATATATGTTTATAATATATTAATTTGTTCCTTTTGTCAGTTTTATTCATAATGGGATAATGGAAAGGAATGTAAAATGCTAATTTTAAACTCACTTCACCTGCATCAACATGTTGGTTTGTTCTACCTCTAGGTGACAGGCTGAATGCACCTGATCTTCCTGTTTCATTTATTTAAATCACAATATGCATTAATCTTTCAAGAACACCCTCCAAGGATGCACCTACTTTTGGACAGTGTCCAGATGCAAGCCGCCAAACTTCTCAGATAAACAACAGAATGATGCATTCGACCTGTAGCGAGAACTCAACAAAGGGCACACCCTGGCAAGGAAACTCACATTCGTCTTGTCATGCAGTCCCACCTCCACCTGGCATTCATAATTATTATGTGTTTACATTGGTAAGTCAGACGAAAGGTAATCATGCGTTTACACTTGTAACTACAGGAGAATTGTGACAGTTGAGATCACTGACACTTTAAGCCATAATCCTGAGATTATCCCTGCCAGATACCTGGAAAAATGGAAGTTTCAGGAATTATTGCTGAGCGGAACAGAAAAAAGTCCAGTGAGGGAGGGGGACAAATATAGAAAAAAAGAACCAAAGCCAAAGCAATGAATCAAGATAGGGTTAGAGGAAATTATATGTGACATGAGAAGCAAAGTCGTGAGACCACAAAGTTAGTTCAAGTGCATTGGATGATTGTGAAATATGCAAGAGGAATCGATCGTCCCCCTTTCCTAAACTTTGAAAAGAGGAGACTACAGGAGACTGCATTAGGCCATCTAATCTAGAAAGAAAAGGCTGGTGTTCATTTTGGAGGTGCAGTGATGCAGCTAAAAATAGCCTCGGGGTTGGTCAGACAGGCATTGAGAGAAGGCAAGCCTCAGATGGAAGTAAAGAGATGATTTGAGACTGACATTGGTGTCCAGTGCTGATCTCAAACTGAGACTGACAGACCAGTCTAGCACAAAAACTCCAGACGAAGTGGGTGACAGCACAGAGTTCATGAGAGGTTGCTTAAGCTTCTGCTCACTTGCCCTTTAAATCTGGGGAATTCTGCAGTGGAACAGAGGTTAAAGGTCGGTGGGCTTCATCGCTGACCCTTTGGTTTTGTGAGCGGCCTCATTATTCTTTCAAACCTGACTGAGCAAGCTACTTTATTTTATGCATTTTTTCCCCTAAGGCCGCCAGGGTAAGATGTCACCCTCTCCTTTTACTTTTTGTGCTGGACATGTCAATACATTTATTTATTAATTAATTAATTCATTCATTCATTTTGTATGGTTATTCTCTCATTAATCTTAACTTTTCATCTGAACTGAACATAACCATTTGTGAGATTTATTGCATCTGAAAGATATGAAAAGTTATCATTTTTATATTCATATTTATTTTGATATTTAAATTTTCATATTAATAATTTATATTTTATAATATAACATTTTATTTTACATTTTATTCCTGCTTTAATATATATATATATATATATATATATATAGCTGCAACACAGAACACTCTAGTAACCACTACTTCTGCAACCACATAGCAACAGCCTGGCAACCAGCCCAGCATCATGGGAAAGCACTATTAGCATTTGTGATTCACATGCAAGGACAGTTCTCATCATCTTTCAAGACACTATATAACAAAAGGCAGGGCTGCAGTGGTTCATGGGTCAAGGTGGGCGTCAAATTCCTAAATGAGCTTACTGCTGGCAAGATATAAAATACATGCCATAGCTTTGTCTCCTTGCAGCAAACAAGGACTGCACAGGACAGGTAACATGTCAAGCTAATGCTAACACATGCTCCCTGAAAGAAGACTGCAGTAATTACATTCATAAAACGGCACATCTAGAGTGGGAACTCATTAACCGTCTCAGGGGAATGAGATACAATCTGTTAGTTACAGATGACCTTGAATACTAATGTATCTAACGGTGAGAGCAAGAGAAGATGTAGTTATAAGTCAGGATTCAGATGACGCTAAATGTGCATGTGATTAGTGGCTTTTTGAGGAGGCTCGGGCGATTCATTTTCTAAGTGTTCAGACTAAGCGTTTTCACCTGGTGACACCCTAGCAACCATTTACAAACCACACAGAATAATTTATCTATCACGTAGCAGCATTCTAACAAACAGCAACCATATAGCAACACCATAGCAACCATATTGCAAAATAGATAGATCAGCTTTCTTTAAAGGAGTTCAAAAATATTTGTTATCGGACATAATTTATAGGGAAAAATAGAGCAAACACTGAACATGGATGAAACTTTCAAGAGTGCATGTGTCGACCGCCCGCCTCGGTGCATGCCATTCCACCTGGTGAGAGAGGACCAAAAATAGTGGCAAATATACACCGATTTAAAGGGGGGCACTCCAATGACACGTCGGACAGCTAAAATAACTTGGGGGACATGGGGAACCCAAACAATACTAATATAAGGAGGGGCATCCCATTCAGTCAAGTTGGGAACACAACTGTCCTCAAACAGCTATGTTTCTAAAGACAATGGGTTATCTACTTGAAACCCTAACACAAAGGAGACAGCCCAAAGCATGTGGGATTCAGGGAGACCGCCTGCTTGAGAATGCCCTGAAATAAGGGGAGGCAGCCTAGCGTATAAAAGGAACCTCAGGGGGACCCCCTACCTAAAAGCCTTACAAAGTGGGGAGGCAGCCCAGCTCTGCAACCAGAAATATTTGGTAGGAAGAAAGCTCTCAACTCAGTGGGAGATCTTATCAAAGGAACCCAGCCTCAACCGGTACATCTTTGACAAGTAATTTCACGAATAGGCATATGAGAGCTCAATCCATGGAACCTGTACATGTGGACTGAACGGAGGAGCAAGGAACCCTGCTTCAGTCTCTGCATACTCTCATGAGGGACATCTTGCTCCACGCGGGTAGCTAGTCAAGGAGAACTGTTGGCTGAGCTTTCAATGTTGTTATGGAAAGGGTGAATCTGATTGGTTGGTTCTTGTCATGTGACCTGCGTGCGCTAGCGGCATTCTGAAAAGTTGAAATGTTTTCACCTCCCTATGGCATAGACATATCTGGAAAAAAACCGAGCGTGTCACAGCGCATGAGCATCGCAATCGTGTCGCTTCTATAATGAGCGTGCTTGCCGTGCATCCACATTTGAAATGACAAACTTGAGCATGCAAAAGATGTGACGTGAACGGCCCCTTATACAGTTGTGCTCAAAATTATTCATACCCTTGGTAAATATGATCACAGAAGGCCATGACAATTAATCTGTATCATCAATCCGTTAGATATTTAATTAAAAAAATTTACTAAAATCTAACCTTTCATTGGAGAATAAGAATTTAAAATGGGAGAGAAATCTCATTATGAAATAAATATTTTTCTCTAATACACATCGGTCACAATTAATCATACCCTTTTATCCAATAATTTTTACAACCTCCTTTTGCCAAGAGAACAGATCTGAGTCTTCACCTATAATGCCTGAAGAGTTAAGAGAACATCTGACAGGAGATCAGAGACCATTCCTTCATACAGAATCTCTCCGGCCCTTCAGATTTCCAGGTGCATGTTGATGCTTCTCCTCTTCAGTTCATCACACTCATTTTCTATAGAGTTCAGCTCAGGGAACTGTTCGTGGATCATTGTTGTGTTGGAAGATCCAACTATGGCCCATTATAGGATTTCTAGCATAGACAGTCAGTTTTACATTTTTTATCCATTGGTATTTTATAGAATTCATTATGCCATCTGTCTGAACAAGATATCCAGGATCTCCGGCAGAAAAATAGGCCCACAACATTTAAGATCCAGCAGTATATTTCATTGTACACATGGGGTACTTTTTTATCTCTGTGTGCACCAAACCCATCTTGAGTGTTTGCTGCTAAAAAGCTATATATATATATATATATGTACAGTGGGGAAAAAAGTATTTAGTCAGCCACCAATTGTGCAAGTTCTCCCACTAAAAATCCTACAATGTGATTTTCTGGATTTTTTTTTTCTCATTTTGTCTCTCATAGTTGAGGTATACCTATGATGAAAATTACATCATCTTTTCATCTTTTTAAATGGGAGAACTTGCACAATTGGTGGCTGACTAAATACTTTTTTGCCCCACTGTATATATATATATATATATATATATAGGGCACTGATCAGGGAGTCGGCTTTTTTAAGGAATGTCTCAGTCGTGAAATCCTTCCAGTGCACTGGAATGTTCGCTCCCTATAAAAATCCCACAATGCACAGCAACAACTAGGGAGCATTAGTGCTCACAATGCTTACCTGAAATTACGTCACATTTCTGAAGCATGAAACATAAACCACAAGAGCCAACTCGATAAATATAATGACACAATATAAGATTTGAAAAGACAAACCATTTTATTAGTATATTTCAGCATAAACACACATCGCTAGACAGGAAATTAACACATCTAGTTAACATGTATCATTAATATTTGGCTGAAATGTTTTAAGAACATGTAAAAGTGATTGTGTTTAAAGAGAAAAAAAAATAATATCAAAAAGAGTTTGGTCCAGCCTGTTGTTGATTAATTCTAGCAATGTTGTTCTACAATGTAGTCCGTTGACATTGTACGTAATTGAGTAATCACTGTCCCAATGTGCAGTGGTCCAGGGAACTTACCAGTGACCGAATTTGTGTACACGATATACTGATTCACGAGCTTGAGAGCTAGGAAGCTGATTGAGACACACCCAAAGAACACCCTAGCAACCATACAGAATACCATAGCATTTGCACAGCGACATGCTAAAAACTTAGCATCCATACAGCAATACCCTGGCTACCTTAGCAACCATACACAATACCCTGGGCAGGACTTAGGGGGGCGGGGGCCCCTGGGCTTGAGGTCAAATATGGAGTAACCCAACTGTTGGGTTCAGTTTTAAAATGACATTTTAACCCAAAAGTTGGGTTAGTGCATATTTGACCCAAAGTTGGGTTGAAACAACCTAGCATTGTTTAGAGTGTATCCTCCAAAAAGCTCTCTTCAGTATAACAGATGAATAAATTTATGTTTTTATTTAATTTTTTTATGTAACACTTTATAACAACTTTCATGTATAAATCATTAACAAACATTATATAATGCTTAACAGATCATTGGTTAATATGTATTCACATAGCTAGAAATATGAGATCATGCTTAATGAACTTACTAAACATTACCTAATGATTAACATATGAATATTTAATGTAAATTGAAATGCTTACAAATGTCAGTAAACTTTCAGTTCATATGATTTTCATTTGTCGGTCTTTGTTTGTTGTGTATACCTCTATTTACACATCTTAACAAATAATCTATTGTTCATGTTTTTGCAGTACCCAATCTAAAGTGGAAACTGTTCATCATTTGCAAATGTTTATAAATGTTTACTAATTATTAATAGCTTTATGAGCAGTCATCTCAATGGCAAAAAGTGTCCCGAGAGACCTGAATTGACCCTATTCACACATCTTTACTAATCATTTATTAATCATTTGTTCATGTTTTTGCAGTACCCAATCTAAAGTGGAAACTGTTCATCATTTGCAAATGTTTATAAATGTTTACTAATTATTAATAGCTTTATGAGCAGTCATCTCAATGGCAAAAAGTGTCCCGAGAGACCTGAATTGACCCTATTCACACATCTTTACTAATCATTTATTAATCATTTGTTCATGTTTTTGCAGTAGCCAATCTAAAGTTTAAACTATTCATCATTTGTAAATGTTTATAAACGATTACTAATCATTTAGTATCTTTATAGAAATTGGATTTTAGCTAGTGTAACACGGTTTATGTAAATGGTGGCTGTTAAGTTTAGCTAAATGCTTGCTAAATACATAACAGATTGTAATTTTGGTGCAAAAAATGTTTTTATTGCCTCAACACTCACATTAGTATACTACTCTTCAGTATATCATTAAACAGGATATTCCTTGAATCATAAATAAACAGGGGGAAACAAATCATTTTTTAAAAGAAAATGTTCATTTATCAAAACAATATAATATAAACAGATTGAACCGTCTTCCCTTATAATAATCAAATTGACCCCTGTACACTTCTGACCCCTCAACCAACCCTTAAACCTACCCATACCAGCAAACCTGTCCCTAACCTTACCCATATCACACCTCAATAGCAGCAAAAGTGTTGTGCATTAACACACGCATTTAATAATTTTAATAATCTGTTAAAATCATTTGTAGATCTACAATAAATGCTTGATCATATGGAATTTAAAGTTTAATGACATTTGTAAGCATTTTAACTTACATGAAATAATGATTTGTTTGAACATTATCTAATGTTTAATAACGTTATTAGCAAACAATAACAAGCACACTATCTCACGTTTCTTACTCTTTAAATATATTTTAACTAATGAGCCATTAAGCATTATATAATGTGTGTTAATTATTTATTAATGAAAACTATTATAAAGTGTTACCTTTTTTTTGTTTTTTGCTTAATTTGTTTACTGAACATTTACAATAATAACATGATTAGAATACAGGAGAATAGTGAAAAAAAATAATGTTAAGTAAAATTAAAAAGTCAAAGCTTTCTTGAACTGGATTAGCTGGTTTCGGCCTCATTGGCGTTGCTAAGGAACTCACATTCATATAAAGTAGCCTTGTTGACAAGTTTGGGTGACTAAGGGCAAAATGCACAAGATATTTTACTTTTAGTGCCCTGTAGTTGGCGATATTATTTGTATCACTTTTGTAGCAGAAATAAGCTGCTGCAGAAAAAGCTAGGTGCCATGCAAAATGTAATGTGTAATTGCAACACTCATTACAAATGTAGTGGAGTAAAGAGTACAGATGCGTATTTAAAAATGTAGTGAATGAGATAGTAAAAGTTGGTAATATATTTGAGACTCAGTAAAACTATTGAGTTTTCAAAAATATGCTCGCGCAGAGTAAATAATTACATTTACTCAAATAATTTACACCTCTGGTAAGCTTCGAGTCTGAGGAGGTGAGGGCAGGAGAAACAACGCTCTCCAATATGTTGAATTTAGACTGCAGTACCCATTTCAACCACTGCTAGCTGTCAATACTGCAACGTTAATCAGGTTATTACAAGGTCCACACTTGATTACTGTGGTATTCTGTGATTTATTAGCATTGTCTGAAGGTTTCGTTACGTATGTCTGTCTTTTGAAAAGCAGGATAACATTTAAGGACAGACATTTTGATGGAAAGGTTGCTCGACGTGTTCAGGTTTTCAGAAGCAGCCCATTAGCAGATATCAAAATCCTGTATGGAGAGGTCAAGGGTAAAGACTATGGCATTTGGGAGCAAAGATTCTCTCATTTGGCTTGGGCTGATCGAGGAGAAGATCTGGTGAGAAATCTGTCAGACACTTGAGGGGTTGCCCAAAGCGACTCTGTTGCGACTTACAGGAAGGAATATGAGAGCAGGCATTTGTGATGACTTGCCCCTTATGCCGTCAAACGAGTTTGTCACTTTGTCAGTGACTAAAAAAAGCCAGCAAATTAGCCATGAGTAATGAGTAGTGTAATTCTAAACAACAAAATCCCACAGACATCTGACAGAAGATCCACCATGTTGCAAGAAACAGTTGTTTTGTTCTTTTTTTCTCTTCTTTTTTTTGTAGATTCACCTCAGGAGAAAAACTCATTGAACGCCTGTTTATCACCAATGGGATGGAAAACACACTTCAAGACTTGTTTTTTACACCGCCGCATAGCCGCAAAGCATAGTACAATAGTTCTTGCCAAAAGATGCCTTGATTCTCATGTAATCTCAAAGTATGCACAGAACCAGTCGCAACAGTTGCATGACTCAACATTTGAATGCAGTTATTGAGAGGAAGAGCAGAAGTGATGTGTTGGCAAGAAATAAAATGTTTGATGACTTGATACACCAAGCATCTTCGGACAGATATTTGATTGACAAGTGTTATCATTGTGAGAGACTCAAATGTGGGCTACAGTTATATGGGTCACTACACTCTGAATGCCTACAAGCAAACTAGCCTTCTGTGGGATTGTTAATTCAGTGAAACTACATGTGAAGCACTGGCATTCTGTTTAATGTTTTAGTATTTGAACTGAAATTATAACTAAAATATTCTGGACTCATAGAGACAGACAGTTACCAATAGTAAATGCTTTATCAATGCTTGATTAATTCATGTTAGAGCAATATTAAGCAATAATAATAATTATTATTATTATTATTTATTTTTTTCATTGATTTGACTCCGTGTTCATTTAGGACTTCATTAATTTTACAGTATTAATTTTACTTAAAAACATGTTAAATGTTATTATAATCATTTTAATGTCATTATTAAAAATATATATTTAAAAATGTAATTTTTTTTTATTAATTTCAAGATGCGCACAGCAAGGCAGATGCAAATACATGTTGTTTATTTGCAGATTATTATTATTATTATTATAATCATCATCATCATCATTTATAATTAAAATCATTTCCATTTATTGGATTCCCTTTATGTTCCTATTTATGTTCCTTCAGTAATTCATTTTATAGTACCTTTAAAAAGTATTATATTTTAATTATTTTAATATCATTATTAAAAATGTATGTATACAAATTTAAATATTCTTATTTGACGTTGCATACAGTAAAGCAGATGTAAATACTTGCTGACCATATTTGCTGAATATTTATTTATTTATTTTTAAACAACTTCCATTTTTTTGATGAAATATTCATTTAAGACTTCATTAATTTTAGTGCTTTAAAACAAACATGATTAATTTTTATATATATTTTTTTTTAAACATGATATATTCTGATATATGTTCTGATATAGTAGTACAATAATTGTTAATATCAGTGTTCAAATTATATTATAAATTATTATATAACATGAATTTATAACTAACTAAATATGACAAAAATGACAATATATATATACATACTTAAATGATATATGTGTGTGTGTGTGTGTGTGTGTGTGTGTGTGTATTTTTTTTTAAACATGATATATTCTGATATATGTTCTGATATAGTAGTACAATAATTGTTAATATCAGTGTTCAAATTATATTATAAATTATTATATAACATGAATTTATAACTAACTAAATATGACAAAAATGACAATATATATATACATACTTAAATGATATATGTGTGTGTGTGTGTGTGTGTGTGTGTGTGTGTGTGTATTTGAATGGTCAAACTAGGAATTACATTTAACTATCTCTTTGGGAAAATCTTCAGGAATGATATGCTTAATTTTATGGTTATTCATTTGTGTATTTGAGCAGAATGGATGCAGACATATATGTTTATACAGTATATGTGGTTTTTACAGCTCTCGATGATCCAGATATTGGTATGTTTAAACTGCTGTTCTGAAAGTACATTATGAGTTAGACTTTGTGCTGAAACAGACCTGCCACTACCAATAATTTCAAGCATGTTTCAGTTTATATATGTGCTATCAAAGCTGCATTGATATGCATTAGATGTTACTTGGATATGTTGGCAACATACAAGAGGAGTGGTTCATCTATAGATCGTGAGGGCAGAAATTCCGAGTCTATTACTCAAGATATCCCCAGAGAAGGAGCGATTGCTATGCCCATGTAGCGAATTACATAGAAAGCCCACTAGTAGCATCTGAGTCTAATGGAGGCAGTTTAGTTTTCTCAGATATTTACATTCCATCCTGTGCTTACATACACCGTGTTTGAATAGCTCTGCTGTGAAGTAGAACTTATAGGTAAGAAAATACATTTTAAATCCCTTGAGAGTTCAGGCATTTTTAAATACCTGCAAAACTAGGAAAAGGCAGTTAAAAACGTCACTGTCTTCAGCAGAGCAACATTGTCCCTTTGAATATCATCAGCATAAATGACCTGTGTCAGTTCATTACATCCATTTTTGCACATTCTCTGTAGAGAATTTGCTGATACAAGGCGAGTTCAGATAAAAAAATATGGTATGTGCACTGAAGCGCACAGGAATTGGCCTGAAACTGGTGTTTAGAGGGCATAATAAAGAATAGATGGTAGATAAGCTCTCAGTGATGAAAAAAGATGGCAGTCAAATATATCAGATATGTAGTAGTATACAATACTCATTTCCGGCAATGTGAAAGAGTCGCTGCCTTTGTTTGTTTCCTTGCTGAAATATTCACACCACAATAATTTACATTCTTGAAAATAAAGTAAACCATTCCTGAAAGTGAACACTGTTTTGCACTTTACTGAAAGTTGCAACGAGTGATTTGTCAAAAGTCATTGGCCTTCCTTTTGCAACCATCCATTTTGTTTTAATGCTCTTTGCCTTTCCTGCCCAGGTGAATGATCCTATCTGATGGTTAATGGAGAAATATTGGAAAGCCACTTAAGCGAGGAGAAAGGGAAGATGAAAGTGTGGAGAGGGTGAAAAGAAGTATTCTGCTTGCTTACACTGCTTGCGTGCTCGAAAAAATTTATTTTCTAGAAACAAGGGTCTGACAGAAATATTTTTTTGCAATGGCAATGTGTCAAGTTCACAAACAGTGTTGACATGAGCAACTTTTATAGGATGGTTGGGTGTGATTTTACTGCTTCAGTGTTATTAGGGATGAAATCATCTTGATGCTATTTTTGAAATGTCATAAATTTCCACAACTGAATATGTTTTAAAACATATTTTACATGTTTATTCTGATAAAAGCTCTTATTATTACTGCTCACCAACCAGAAAAGTATAAATTATAGATCAGTGGTGTAGTGTAACCCATATTTAATATGGTCTCAATAAGTTTGCTCTTGGTTTAAAGATGAGGACATGTCAAGCAGTCTCTCCATGTTGTCATTTGTCTAATTTGACAAGCTTCTATAAAGTGACAGACCAAAATACTGTAGAGTCTGATTTGACATAAAAACTATAAATGTTATATATAAATACGTTGTTATCCTCCTAACTTTGCATGATTGAATAATTTCATTTTATTATTCCCATTCAACACTGTTTTCCCTGCTGCGTGAGATGCTATCAAGTTTATTTTTTTTGTCACCCACCACTTGAGAACAACTGAAATAAAATATTATTTCCCTCCATTGCCCCCCCCCCTTATTTCATTTACATATTTACTTGTACCAAGTGCTATTCATGTTACTGCCCATAATATTGGAATACACTATTTATTGTATATATTTACTTTTTTTATTTACAGCTTAACTGGTACCACATTAAAGGCACACAAACATATATAAATGTTAAATTATGTACAAATATACAGAATAAATAACTCTCATCCACATACAAAATAAAGCTATGGTGCTTTTCTATACAGTAAAACATTTCAAGGCTTAACACAATAATTTGTGTGCATATTTTCTCTATACATATACATATAAAGATATATATTTTCTTTTCTTCTCCAGCCAGATAATGCAGATAAAACACCCTGCATAATTGCCATGCTGAAAGAAAGTAGTCAAATACGATTTATGTTTTCAAAAGAAACTTTAAACAACATCATTATACAAACCAGAAGCTACACTACTTGGTTTTCCTATGGGGAAAAAAAATGGCATAGACTGTGCAGCCCCACTATGTGATTGTCATCAACCACCTTTCAATGGTAGTTTAAGTAGTGCAATTCTTTACTTTTAATTTTCTCCAAGGATGCCCAGCAGAGTTTTTGTCCATATCAGAAACAGTGGAGGTAATAAGCAAGTGGGTCTGTATGACATGATTTCTGAATAAACTCTCCAGGAGTGTTGAGAATTCCAGGTGAGAGGCCAATTTCAGGCACAATAAATGAGCCCACTCATAAAGTCTGACCTCAGGGTCAAAACAATAGCCATTTGGCAAGCTACAAGCATAATAAATGCAATTTTCAGGCATCTTGAGGTCCAAATCCAACCATTATTTAATATGTAATGAACAAAAACTGTGTTGGGAATGTTTAATTCAAAACTTAGCAAATCAGATAATGTTTTAACTAATCATAAATGTTCTGTCAGACAGAAAAAAGAAAGAAAACACGTTTTCTTCAGTTGCTACAAATAAACAGTGCTTGAAGATCTTTCACATACGTAATAAGAGATATAAATGTGAAATTACTCTATGCTAGTCTTCCCTACCAAACATAAAGAGAATGCATTAACCACAATGCACAATAAATGTTCTGGTATCAAAGCCAATCTTGTCCAAAGACAACACTTTGCGACTCATTCTGTGTGACTGGAATTTAGTTAGAATGTATAATCCATCATCTGCAATGTCCAATAGCATGTTAACGCTAAAGGTCCACCTGAAATTAGACATTGTGTCCGCATCAAATTATTGTTTTGTGAGAATTGCCTCTACTCTGACATTGTTGTATTGTATCTCTTGGGCTAAATCAGAACTCAGAATGAACTGTCAAGGCACTTGAGTATCATTGTCAAATCAAAGTATACAGTGTACTTATCTCAGTTGAAAGTCGTTTGATGCTCTAAGACTTCTAAATAGTCTGGTTCGCCATGTAAGTTGGCTTTGAGTTCAAAGTACTCGTTTTTAGTCTGTTCCACCATGACCTTCCTTGGCCTTGTATAAACAAGAGTCTCCATTAGTTTCAGCTCTTTGTGGTGGTTGGGGACTTGCATGTCCACAGCCGGTTGTAGCTGTGATATGTTTTTCCTGAGATATCCGGTGAGGCTGAGCTGTTGGAGTTCCCGTTCCCTTTCTAGGATGTTCCTGTACAAGGAGCTTGCATCTCCCAAACTCACAAATTCAGCGGGGTAGTCTGTTACGGCCCTGAACTTCACATTGGGTCCTGTAAGTAGGGATTCACTCTCCTTGTCAAGAATGCTATGGCAGATATGCTTAGGTTTCTCGCTATCATACTCATCTAACTCATATTCTTTATGCTGAGAACAGTAACTAGGGTTTCTGCAGACCTGAATGATTGGGCTATGGGAAGGTTCGTCGTACATGCCGGGTCCCTGCCTTTCAGTTACATGGTGGGTGGTCTTCTGGCCATACATGCTATAGTGCAGGTGGATTGGACTGCTCTCGTGCAGTTGCTCCTCGGCTTGTTTCTTCTTGGCCTGTCTCCGCCGACGGTGTAGCACAAACACGATGAGCCCTGCAGCGCAGAAAATGAAGGTCAGAAAGAGGATGAGAAGGCAGAGGATGAGCACCGATAGTGGCACTGCATCTGTCAGAAACCGGAAGAAGCCGGTGGTGCCGCCTTCTGGCGCAATCGTGACTGCACTACCGTCCTTGGTGTCTCCAGTTAGCGACTTATATGTGACCAAGCCAGGACAGAGAACATCATGCTTCAGATTTCTAACCTCAGCACTAGACAGTTTTTGAGGAGTGTGGCATAAGATGGTACCCACCACGGTCTCCTTGCTTAGCTTTTCTACCCACTGTTTGAGGCTGACCAAATCACAAGTGCAGTCCCAAGGATTGTCCTCAAGATAAATTTGCTCCAAATAATTGAGATGCTCCAAAACATTACTCACCGGTAAGTGCATAAATATATTTTTCCTTAGGTTCAATGTCACCAAGGGCACATTACGAAATATTTGTGCAGGGAGAGTGTTGAGTAGATTGTTGTTTAGCAACAGGAGCTTTAGATTTGTCAAAGGGTTGAACGATCCAGCCTCAATCACTTTGATGACATTATACTCCAAGTACAAGTATTCCAGGTTGTGAAGGCCAAGAAACATTGTTGCCGAGATTTTCTCTATTCTGTTTCCATTCAGGTAAAGCTTTTTCAAACTGCTCAAACTCAAAAAGGTTTCATTGTCAATGTAGTCTATTTGGTTGTTTGCTAAATTGAGCAATTCCAAACTGTCGTACGTCACAAAATCATATTTTAAAAGTCGCTGTATCATATTCCCTGTCAAAACCAGCTTGGTTGGGCTTTGTTCAAGAATGCCTATATCAGATATCCTCTGAATGCCTCGGTCCTCACAGTGCATTAAAAACCCCATACTTTGGGGAGGACAAGAGCACAGTGGCACGCAAAATGTACCTAGGCCGTTTGCAGGTGTAGGTATTTTTGTGCCATCGTTGACATTCGGTATCTGAAACACTTTGGTGGATGGGGTGACAACCATGTCTAGAGACCTTGATGGCTCTTCGAGATTGATGTCAGCATGGGAGGGGCAAAGTAAATCCCTTTTGACCCTGGTCAAAGTGGTGCCCCTAAGATCTTCAGGTCTGTTGCAAACCACCTCGCCAATGGACGACTGCGCTCGCATGTTCTCAATCCAGACCTTCAAATGCAAGATTTCGCAATTGCACACCCAGTCATTGTCTTCCAATAGGAGCTCCATGATACGACCAATATGCTCCAGGAAACCCACATATGGCAGTGTCTGCAGTTTGTTCCCACGCAGATCCAAATGTGTCAGAGGAACAAAGCGGAAAATGTTGCTTGGAAGGAACTCAATGGAGTTGTCATTGAGGATCAGAACTTTAAGACGGACAAGCTTGCTGAAGGCCCCAGGCTCCATAACCCGGATGAAGTTGGTGTCAGCCTGAAGGTATTCCAAATTTACCAAGCCGTGAAATGTGTCCTCCTTCAGCATGACCAGGAAATTGCTATTTATGTGCAGCTTTCTCAGGGATCCCAGTGCACTGAACACGTCAGGTTCAAGCTCCTGTATGCTGTTTGCACCAAGATGTAAGGTGACGGCATTCTTGAAAGCATCCATATCCTCTGCAAGTAACTCCACTAAGTCATTTTTGTATAGATTTAAATGGAAAGGCATATCTGATGGTACTTTCACATCTGATATTTTGCTTATGTTTCTGTCTTCACAGTTTATGTACAATTGTCCATCTTTCTCTTCACAGGTGCACAAAGATTTGCAAGCTCCACCATGCAATGCCTTGGTATCAGTATCTCCAAAACTAGCACCAGCAAAGAAGGAGCAAATGAAAACGATCCGGGCCAGCATTTTTTTTCTTCCTTGTATCTAAAAGACAACACAGGGAAGAGAAGGAAAGGTAATTACTGAGTGTGTTTGGCAAACTCATAAAATAAGCAGAACACTGAATCATGGTAATTATTGCAAGTTCACAGTGCTGAATCTAATGAGATAAACAGGCTTAAAAAAAACAAAACAAAAAATACAGATATTTACAAGTTTACAAAATTATTAAAGCTATTAAAGTGTTTTGCTAACATATTGCATTTTATTATTGCATATGAGCAGGGAGTAGAACACCAGAACACTTTATAACTAACACGGTAATAGTCCTAAATGAATAATTTAGTTGCGTCAGTAATGATGATGATAATAGCGATGATTATATCATATTACATACTTAGGGAAATAATTAAGTATCTCAAATTAATGGGAATTACATTCTAATCAGGAAAAAGACTTGTGCTTATATGTCTCATAATTTATTAGATCAAGCAACTTTTTTTTTCTATTTTAAAAGAGTTTGTATGCATGTATAGACACCACATTCCACATTAATGTTATAGGCCTAGATCTATACTCTTCAATAACTGTCTTTAGGGCCTTTCGCACCGCAGGAACCTTTTCATAGTACCAGAACTAATTGTGGAACTACCCACTTTTCGGCATGTTCGCACCGCCGGAACTGGGAGCGATTTTAGTACCGGACTGCCTTTTTCGAGAACCAAATTAGCTCCTACTCTGGAGCAGGGTCTAACCAGCACAACTGGTACTAATCGTGACATAAGTAGACATTGATTGGCCAAACGCGTACGAAAACCCCCTCCCCCGCCATGATTTAAAACTCAGTGTAAACATACTGTAAGCATGTCAACTTATTTCGCAAGTATGGAGAACAGCGATAGATGGACGGACGCTGAAGTGCAGGCACTTGTAGCAAATGTAGCACTGCCAGTTGTCGTTGGAGATTCTTAGTCCTCCTTTCCGTTCTTTCAATCGCTTTACGTATACGTCGACATTCCATGTACATTATTGTGAAACTCGCGAGACACAACAAAAACACAGCTCCGATCACAGCATCCTCCATCCTCCTGTTGTTAACGTAGTTCTTTGTTTCCGTTGTTGAACGCTGTGCACAAATGACGTCGCTGTCGACTGGCTTACGTCACTTCCTAGTACACACTGTCGGTGCGAATGCAACCCTTTAAATGGTACTGGGAAATAGTTCGCGCAAAATCGTCCAAGTACTTTAGTACTGTACATTTAGTTCTGGAACTAAAGTGGTGCGAAAGGGCCTTTTGTCTTATTTGTAGGGTTGAAGCCAAGAACCAGTTCTCATTCAGAATCTGTTTTTTTTTTTTCATACCAAAACATAATTTCACAAACATGCCGTTTATTTTAGTGAATCAAACACATACAAATTCCAGCTGTTTGTTGTTTACATGACAATGTGTGAAGATTAATTTTGCATTTATAACGTCTCTACAAAGATTGTAAAAATCATTAAACACACTTTTGTAAGGGTGGTTTTACATTATTTTTTTACTGAATTTAGAAATCACAATTGTTAGGAGGAATACGTATCAGACTCATTAAATGAAAATGATCCCTAAACACATTTATATCTTCATGACTACTTATTTGTGTCAATTTGTATTTCTTAAAAAAAAAAAATCAGGAGAGATAAGATGAAGATCATCTTGCATGTGTTTCAATAGTGTTTTTAGTTCTGCTCAGATTTGCCATGATACCAAAATCTACAATCAAAGAGATCTCTATATGAACACGGACGTTTCTCATAAAATTATTCCAAAACTAAATTATCTGATCTGCTATTCTTATACATTCCATAGCTCTAAATGCTGTATGTCAACAATTTTATTTTTCCTATAACCTATATTTGTTATCTTCGAAGGAACTTTGAAATATGAGACACATATTGGAAAAAGTTGATATTTAAATGAAAAATAAATCCCTGGAGCTTTGATTGAGCAATGTCTTCCTCACACAGTTCCAATGAAAGAACATAACCACACGCTATTCTTTGTTATAATGTCATTTAAAGTGACATAACACAGTTCCATGCAAATTAACTGAAACATAAAACACCCCAGAGTCCCAGAGAATCTATAAGGAATGAAAGACTTCCCAATTGTATTGACATGAAATCAAACACTGAACGGTCCGGCATGCCACATGACACCAACAGGCTGCGTGCGCTGACAGCTCTGAGAAAACACAGTGTGAAGACAATAAAGATGGTTCCTTGTCTTTCTTGAGGATGCAGGTAGAACGGCAGTGTAAGGGGGCGGTGGGCATAAATAAAATTAGATTAAAAGATTACAAAAACTGCGGAGAATATGAATGCCTGCATGTCATGGTAGATGACAGCACAAAGAAGGGAAAAAATGTGGTCCCATTCCTATTTTTAGCAAGCAGTGTGTGGCAGACAGTGAGGAGAGAATTTGTGGTCCATTAGAAGCTAGTGAAGCCTAC
Organism: Sinocyclocheilus grahami; assembly: GCF_001515645.1. Lineage (NCBI taxonomy): Eukaryota > Metazoa > Chordata > Actinopteri > Cypriniformes > Cyprinidae > Sinocyclocheilus > Sinocyclocheilus grahami. The sequence continues at coordinate 17,466 of NW_015507328.1, read as the reverse complement.
ATATTGTGCTATAATGCATTTAAGCAAAGCCTAATATCCATCTACTTAACTATCTACCTATATGACACACATACAGTACGCACATACAGCTCGACCCATGCATCCTCATCCCTCAGGTTTACACCCACCCTGCCTGTCTAACCGGCTCCACACATCCTTGGAGGGGAATGGGAACATCTGTCCTGATACAGCAAATTGTCCTGTCTTTCTTTCACACGGTTACCCAATGCGTAGGCCGAATTAGATATTTTTGATCTTTCAGTTGTTTCTCCTGCTGGAGAGTGAAGCGATTAAATGTAGAACAAAGTTGGGTCCCACTTTATATTAAGTGTCCCTAATACCTGTGTACTTACATAGTAACTAGATGTGTGCATAGTATGTAACCACAGTGTAAGTACACATTGGTACATAGTATCTACAGCTCTAATGTTTGTGTAACTACGCATATGTAACAACCCACTGAATGGTATGTGTAAGTACAAATGTGTAACATGACATTGGTAACAACACTATTTGGAAATGGCAGTACAAATGAGTAACATGACTAACAGCACTTTTTGGTAAATAAAGTGTTACACTTTATATTAGATTTATCATGCAATTACTCTGATATTACACAGCAGCGGCCAGTAAGTTAGGCTTTTCATATAAATTGTGGTTGGTGTCCAGAATGTTACACTTAATATTAAGTGGACAGTTCCTGAGGAGTTACCATGTAAGTACACTGGTATTACAGTGGTGCACCAACTCCAACTCGAGATCCAACTCCTCCCACTTTACATATCCCTAAACCTACCCATCTCTACCCCCTGGATCCCCTTCCCACCCCTAAACCTACCTATCTCCACCCCCTGGATCAAATTGTTCCAATTACTCTTATACATATTGTTGTTACAAAATGTAGTTATATAATTCCTGTTACACGAGTACTTAGTGAAGTGAAAAAAAGTGTTGTTACCAATGTCATGGTACACATTTGTACTTACATAAACCATCCTGAGGGTTGTTACAGAAATATTACAGCTGTAGATAATATGTACCAATGTGTACTTACACTGTGGTTACATACTACATACACATTTAGTTACTATGTAAGTACACAGGTATTAGGGACACAGTATAAAGTGGGACCCAAAGTTGTAAATAAAACAAAGGTTATTAGAGTATGTTTTACAAGAAAATACTATTTCAGTCTTTCTATTTTAAAATTTCACATTTAATTCAACATGCCATTTCTTTGCATTCTTTTTGCGAATATTGCTAGCAATTTCTGAGTATTTTTTTCTTCTTCTTTCAGTATTAAATTATCCAGAAAATGTGATCTGTTCCTGGTCTCTTTAATAATTTGATGAAAAATCTTAGTTTATATTGAAATTTGATACTTGGCATCTTGTCAAACCTGAGCACTATTTGAGACACCCTTGAGATCACTTTGAGCATAGGATCATGATTGTTCTTTTTCAATAGAATAATAATACTAATAAAATAATAAAGTAACCTCAGCAAATACATTAATTTGCTTCCATGTAGTTTCATTGCTGTAAGAGAATCAACAAATTTTGTTTAATTAAATTAAATTCTAAGGTTTCTGATTTCTTGTTGGAATGGCAAGATGATTTTAGGACAGACCTTATGTTACAGTCATCCAGGATGTTTAAGAGAAACAATTGATATTAAAGATATTTCATTTGTGATTTTTCTTGTTCTTTCAAGTTTAGGCAGTTAAATCTTAGGCAGGTGACAAACTTTGAATTTCATATCTGACAACTACACTGATAAAAACGGTGTAGAAATTTAGGCCTATTTTCACTTTAGATCGCTAGAAATGTTGCCTATTAATTGCAAAGAAATGGCAAGAAACACATTGAATTAAACATGACATTTTAAAGTATAAAGAATAAAATCACATTTTCTTGTAAAACATACTCTTTGTTTTATTTACAACTTTGAAAAATCATATTTCACAGTGTACAAGCCCAGTAGCTCAGTTGCTCCAGATGAAGTGACACATGCCAGAGAGAGTGGAAGACATCCACATATGTATACTGTATCTACTCTACATCATCATGCACACACACACACACACATACACACACAGATATATGTATATAAATATATATGCAAAATTGCCGGTTCTACTGAACATTAGACCAGAATGCAGACTCCCAACAGAAGAATCCATCACAAAAGTGCATCGGTGAATGTTTGATGACATGCTACGTTATATGTACTGTGAAACGTTCAAATAAATTCAAGCAAGTGGCTGAGAGCTTCATATATCCATAACAGAGGAAATATAGTGTGCGCTTCTCTTGGCATCACAATTCAATGTCTTATGTTTTGAGGTAATACATTTTTGTATGGCCTCATATGTGCCGTTTACCCAGCAATGCTGAATTTCCATTGCATGCAAGCCTTCAGCAACACGCACATCTTTTTAACCAGCTGTCAAAGAAAAATAATCTACACAACTAACTACAAATTGCAAAGTTTTATATATATATATATA
>NW_015507328.1:0-1481 GCF_001515645.1 Sinocyclocheilus grahami | reverse complement strand
TATTATTTAGATTGTACATGTTCACAGTAATTTAATATTTCCATTTGTTAATTTGCTGTCAATTAATTTGTTAATGCATGCTAATTAATTTAGTTAATTTGCAGTTTCTATGATGTTTTGGGTGGTTACTATAGTGTTGCTAGGGTTCTTTAAATGGTTACTTACCTTCTGAAGTCACAAGTCAAGAATGAGCTATAGTGACATACAGCAGCAAAAAACACTAATTATTAATTCAATAATTGTCTGCTTCAGAACACCTGCAATCACAACAGGAGGAACACAACCCGAAAAAGACTCTGTATGGTCCCATGTCAAGCTAGAAAAAGTTCAACAACATCCCAAAGTCAAAGGATTCTATTCAAAGCCTGTTCATGAACACCCCAAACTAGGTTTTACTGATATGACTTAAACAAAGCCTTGTTTCTGACCCAACCGATGGTGCACTTGATAATCAGGCCAGTGCCACCACATGATTCACATGATATTTTTTGATCAAACAGGCACAGAACAGTATGTGTCTGGCCATATTAAAACATCTATTGTATTAAGCTTTATCCTCAAGGTAGGAGAGCATTCTGAATGTCATTCTATCTGCAGGGCAGATCATTTGATACCTCCCTTGGGCCAGATCACAGACAACATAAGGTTGTCACCTTTTGAAAGCTCATATCTCTTCTCATGGTACTGCAGAACAAAGGGTTACGACCTGCCTTTACACAGGAGTCATCCTGTCGATTGTCTGGCTGTGTTTCAACAAATTAAAAATGAATGTGTCATGTTTATCTAAAGCTCAGCAGCTTTGTGCTGAGTTTGTGGAAACTTTCATGTGTTGTTTGGCAAACAGAGGAAGCTTTTGTCCACATCCAGTACATGCAATGTCTATTCAACGCCCATCGGCTATGGGATGTGCTAACCTGTGCTGACCCCGGTGGACACACGGTGGATGGACAAAAGGGGACAGCTTATCCTGGAGATGTAAATCAGTGATGACCTGGTCAATCAAGGACCAAGACTGAGCCACATGATCTAGTTTAAATGGATGACAGAGAAACAAACAAACAAAAAAAGATCTGAAAGATACATTTCTTGCTCAACAGCATTTGTGGCTTGTTGTCAATTATTACTCATTTAGGCATCTTACGAAGTGTTGATTTCATATGAATTCACATGATGGGATTTGTACAAAAACATACAAGTAAGCAAAAGCATGAATGTCCAACCCTAAACTTAACCATCAATGGGCTGTATGCAGATTGTACAAAAAATATATGATTGAGATCATACAAATTAGCAACTAATTCAGCTAAATGTAAAATAGTAGAAATGTCTGCCATCTCATGAGAAAACGCAAGCATTTTACAACATGGAAATTTTGTACAAAAATAAATAAATATTTATTTTTACTAACTAACTTATTTACTAACCCTAATTAGGGAAAAAAAATGCATGAAGCAACATCTCTAAACCTAACCGTCAGTAAA
>NW_015507327.1:85190-85755 GCF_001515645.1 Sinocyclocheilus grahami | reverse complement strand
CCTTCTACATGTTCTGAAAAGAACCGGTCTGCAGCACTGCGTGATGGTCCTGTGAGACAAAACAACACGCTTACAAGATCATGAAGATACCTGAGCTCATGAATCAGACCAGATATTATACTGAGCTTCAGTCAGCAAATCAAAGTCCTCTGTATAAGCCCAGTCAGAAACAAAGTCAATAGACAAATAAATAAAATGTAAATAATTTAAAAAATACAAATTACTAATCAATTCAATAAATCAGCTGAAGCAACACAGTTTGTGAACATTGTCACAGCTTTATTTGAATCGTAAACGAAGGTTAACATAGGTTTGTGTTGAGGAGCATGCTGTTTGTTGCAGGTGATGAACGATGATTTCCTTTTGTTTCTCCATCTACAACTTTATTCAAAACTGACAAAGTTGTGGGAGTTTTAGAATTTAGTGACGTGTGTGAATAAAATAACACAAACCATGCAGAGTAAAAGTTTTTTTTTTGCAGCTGGAAACAATCGAAATGCTTTGGATTAATGTTTTTTTGTTTTTATTTCAATTACTGTCACAGACTTACTGTTTCTCTCTAAAA
>NW_015507327.1:84945-85180 GCF_001515645.1 Sinocyclocheilus grahami | reverse complement strand
TCTTTTCCTCTGTTCCTCTTTTCCTCTGTTCCTCTGTTCCTCTTTTCCTCTGTCCTCTTTTCCTCTTTTCCTCTGTTCATCTGTCCTCTGTTCCTCTGTTCCTCTGTCCTCTGTTCCTCTTTTCCTCTGTTCCTCTGTCCCTCTGTCCCTCTTTCCTCTGTCCCTCTTTCCTCTGTCCTCTGTTCCTCTTTCCTATGTTCCTCTGTCCTCTGTCCGCTTTTCCTCTTGTCTTCGT
>NW_015507327.1:82325-83291 GCF_001515645.1 Sinocyclocheilus grahami | reverse complement strand
TCTCTGTTCCTCTGTCCTCTGTCCCTCTTTTCTCTGTCCCTCTTTTCTCTGTTCCTCTGTCCTCTTTCCTCGGTCCCTCGTCAAACACCGCTATTATAAATATGAACGTCGCCGTGGATTTTAGTGTACACGCTCTCTAAGATCAAATCTGTGCGTACACACACTTTATAAACGAGGCCCCTGCAGATTCTGTTTATTTGACTTGAACATGCGTTTGTTCATTGTTTCCAGACGAGGGCAGCAGAGTTTTAACAGCTTGATTAAACAGCCCAGTCCACAATGTCATGACTGGCTGCATTAAAAATGACTTATACACCTCTCAGCAATTATAATCCAGAAAGAATATGGACAGTGTCTTTATTGACATATAGTTGTTAAACCATTATTTGAGTCCATGTAAACCCTGCTCTAGAAAAGAGAAAAATGATGAACCCTGCCAGTGTCGGTGTGATGAGATGTGACATGATTATGACTGAATCACATTATTATTATTATTATTATTATGATGAACCCTAAAAGCAGTCCGGAGAATCTGCATCTGTCTGTCAGGAAAGTCATTTTAGACATGATTCCTTGAAATAGAAACAATTTAAAAACAACAGGATAATGTAAGACTGAAGAAGCTTGTTTCAGCCCATTACCTGTTCAGGTAGTTTAACTATTTATTGACATGATTTTGAAGTTCTTTGTTTTCGTACATTTATGAAGAGCAATATCAGAAGCCAGAAAACTAATTCTCCACAGGTTCCTCTGGATATAATGGGTTTTCAGTTTTCGAGTAAAACAAGGTCTGTGGTAAATAAAGACATCTAAATATTGTCCATTTATATGACATAAAATTATACATCCGTAAAGAAAATGTTAATTTTTTAAAAACGTATGTTTGTAATAAGTGACTTTGGAGTGTGTGTGTGAGAACGAGTGTGTGTGTGTGTATACCCTTAAATCCACGTCAAGATAATAATT
>NW_015507327.1:79610-80692 GCF_001515645.1 Sinocyclocheilus grahami | reverse complement strand
TTGTAGGTACTGATCCCGCCTCATGCTCAGGGGTTTACAACATTAGCAAGCTGCAACTTCCTTTTTACAAGGTTTGTTTGGCTCAAGAGGGACACGAGCTGATTAGTTACACGGTCGTCTCTCGTCCGGTTCTTTTCCTCATCCAAAAGGCAAAACCCGTTCACCTCTGCCGTGGTTAGAGGAAGGTGCAACACAAGACGCAAACTCATGCATTGGTCAGACCTTCTGGTCTCTGGTTCAGTCCGGGTGTAGTTTTCCTGTAATGCACGTCAGTCAATAACCCACTCTGAACAGCAAGGCCTGCCTTCAGCTGCTGTGTGTGGAGCCACTGTTACGCTTCACTGGAGGTTCAGACAGTTTCTGCTGTATTTGTACAGCGCACTGGACAAAAAACCAAACCACAGGAGAGTCAGTCATCGCTAGACAACGTGTGTTTAGCACTAAAGCGCGAACGCTGTCCAAGTAAACATGCTGAAAAAGTTTTCTCTTCTCCAAACAGTCGACCCACTGGAATTCTGGGACATTACTGAATTAAGGCAAAGTTCCTCAGTATTCATTCGTAGTTCAAGCGGTCTCTAAGGCACTCCCTCTCTGAGAAACGTCTGTGAAGTGCCGCTAGCGAGTCAAACGCTGCAGTGCTCAAGGTGTAAGTGCTAAACAAACAGGGTTTCTGGACCCCGGCTTTCCATCCGCCCCTCTGTCAGAACGATCTACGACGAGGTGTGCGCGCATCGAGCCAATGGGACAGAAACCTCCAAAAACAAACATCTCAAGTGACTTCAGCTCGAGCGCGTTGCATTGGGGCCACAGTGCTAGCGGGCTACAGCGCTAACGTGGCGAGTTAGCCTTTACCCTGACATCTCTCTCTGCTCAGCGAGGATCTCCGTCAGACGAGACCCAGGCAAACTGACACAGAGACCCTGAAGAGCTCAGAGCTCTGGGAAAACGCTCGTCCCCTACATCGGCGGCTCCTCTTCCATGGGCTCATCCTCCGTCCTGAGCAGAAACACAACAAAGCCGGTCACACGACAGAACATAAGGACAGGCGGAAGGAAGAAAGCAGGGAAAGCGGATGTACCTTT
>NW_015507327.1:77422-78435 GCF_001515645.1 Sinocyclocheilus grahami | reverse complement strand
GCATTGTGCAGTTCCTGTGGATCTTCAGCCTGACACAAAATATTAGTCATTAAACAATTGCCTGCATACAATTTCTGAAACTATGGCTCCTTTTCTCTAGACTTTACACACAAAACATGCACACACGCATCTCTTGTAAAAGCAAACACGTTTTTCAAAACAATTTTTACTCATTAAATGGTGCTTTTGCACAAAAATACACCGTATATACAGTCTGTCTGCACAACCGATGAACTTTACAGTTATTAAACTGAACTGAATCAACACTGAACTATACAATCAATACAGACCGTTTCAAAGTAGCTTCACATTCATAAACAAGAAAACAGTGGCTCAATGATGCAAACAAAAATCTATTCTGCTGTAAGGTAGCTCTTAAAAGGACACAAGTCATTATTCAGATGAAATCATTTAATGTAAAACCCATCAATTATAGAATGAGTTGAATTCATCTATAGAGCAGCTAGCGTTTGCCGTTTTGATTTCTAAGTGATCGAATAGATTTACACTATAAAAAAAACAAACAACTACAAACTCTACAAACAACACAACTCGTGTGAGTGTGCACGTGTGTGAGAGTGAGTGTGTGCGTGCGTGTGTGAGTGAGTGTGTGTGTGTGTGTGTGTGTGTGTGTGTGAGAGAGAGAGTGAGTGAGAGTGTATATGAGAGAGCGAGCGTGTGTGTGAGAGAGAGAGCATGTGTGTGTGTGTGTGTGAGAGAGAGAGTGAGTGAGAGTGTGTGTGTGTGTGAGAGTGAGCGTGTGTGCGTGTTTGTGTGAGTGAGTATGATAGTTATTGTGTGAGTGTGTGTGTGAGAGAGAGTGAGAGTGTGTGTGTGAGAGAGTGAGTGTGCGGGCGTGTGAGAGAGTGATGGTGTGTGTGTTAGAGTGTGTGTGTGAGAGAGCGAGTGAGTGAGAGAGTGTGTGTGTGTGAGTGGGAGAGTGAGTGTGTGTGTGAGTGTGAAGAGTGTGTGTGTGAGAGAGAGAGAGTGAGTGAGAGAGTGTGTGTGTGAGA
>NW_015507327.1:69377-76015 GCF_001515645.1 Sinocyclocheilus grahami | reverse complement strand
AGAGAGAGAGAGAGAGTGTGTGTGTGTGTGTGAGAGAGAGTGAGTGAGTGAGAGTGTGTGTGAGTAAGTGTGTGTGTGTAAGAGAGAGAGAGTGTGAGTGTGTGCTCTAGTTATTGGCGATTCTATTGTACGGAACGTGAAAATACAGACACCAGCCACCATAGTCCAATGTTTACCAGGAGCCAGAGTGCCTGACATCTTGGCAAATTTAAAAGTGCTGGCTAATGCGTAACGTAAATTCAGTAAGACTGTTATTCATTGTACAAGCAGAACGTGTTTGAGACTCTTTTACCTGAAGGCAGCGAGGTACTCTGCGTCGCCCATCGGTGGCTCCAGACCTCCAGTAAACGCCACGTTGACGTTGAAACCGACTCCCGGCCCACTGCCCACCTGTTCAGAGGAAGTGCTGCATGAGTTAGGAAACAAAACACCTTCCCACAATCCACTCGTATCGTTGCATTACCTCTTCAGGAGCGCCGCTGCCTGGGAAGAAATTGCCATCGTCGTATCGATGAAGCGAAACGTACAAAACTCTGGGATCGTCGTAGAACGCTTGTTGTGTTCCGTTGCCATGATGAACGTCCTGAATGTGGTTTAAGAAAAATTATCAAATGTTAAACAGAAAGAAAAGAAAATACAGAAGTGCCAAATAATTCTTCTAAATAAACTCACCCAATCAACAATCAGAATTTTGCCGACATTGAGTCTTTGCTGTAGGAGTTTAGCTGCTATGGCAACAGAGTTAAAGTAACAGAAGCCCCTGTGATTGGACGAGAGCACCAATGTTACAGGAGTAAAGGAAGAAAGCACAGAGCGACACAAACACAGAGACGCGTCTCACATGGGCGTGCTCTCCTCTGCGTGGTGTCCCGGCGGCCGGACCACAGCGAAGCCGTTCTGCAATGAAGCCAGAGACACACCGCTCTACGTCAATCAAATAATACAGATAGACATACAGATACACATGAAGAGAGAAAGACAATGGCAGACGGCAACCTTCAGCTCTCCCGATGCCACTTTGAAGACGAGTTCGACCACAGAACCGACGGCCAGACGCGCTGCGCTCGACGAGTGAACTTCATTCCAGACCGTGTCACTGTCCACCTTCACAGACAAAGCAGAAACCTTCCTTACATGCTGCATAAATGATGAAGAGATGGTTGAGACGGACTTTGTCTCTACTAACCCCAATACCACCACACGGCAGCCTGACGAACATGGAGATGACAGAACCTGAGCCAGACAGAGAGAAGACGACATATCAGAGATGCATTCACACCGCAGAGTCTGAGTAAATGATGAGGGGATCTTCGTTTTGGATTGTAAAAGTCTTACTGTCCAGTTTCTGCCGTAGTGGGTTGGTCCCATACAACATGACATGAGCTTCAGAATGAACCGTCTGCAGTTCCTCTAATGTGGCTTTTCTCCCACGGATACACTGAAAATACAGGACAGAGAGATTGACTGGAGCACGAGAGCGCCCCCTGCTGACACATCATTAGAAGTGCTGAGGTAAATAAAACAGCAGCCTCCAAAACCCAACACTCACCAGTGAAACGTAGCTCTATTATCAGGAAGCACAACTCAATGCACCGTTTGAATCAAACTTTAAGGACAACAATCTTTAACTTCACATGAGTGATTCACACTAAACTGCTCGAGAGAAATATGGTACTCCTGTGTGTTTCTGAGTGGAAAACTATTTTTTTCCTGAACTTTGTGGAATATTTCTCACATTAAAATGACAAAATCAATCATGTTTGTGTCACATGCAGAGTTTAAGTGATAGAGATCGATTCAGCCAGTGCATCAGAAACTAATAACTCCAGTATTCATGTCCCACCTCACACTGGCTGCGCAGGCCCGTCTCCTGCAGCCGAGACCAGATGCTCTGGATGCGCCCGGCGTGTTCGGGGTGCGCGTTGGTGTTTCCACACATGCACTGGTGCTTCTGCATGAGAGAGTCATACACCAGACCTAGAGAAAGAAACTTTAACTGGAGCGCTCATCCTTGTGAATTCTGTTTTGAGGTCACAGAGAGGACAGGTGTGACGCACCTGTGGTAAAATGTGGTTTGGAAGGCTGCTCCTGCGAGCTGATGAAGGAGGCGGAAGCAGGAGATGACTGGGCTCTGGACAGAGGACGGTGCCCTGGGAAACTGACCAATGCACCAGCCTCCTCCATGGATGCCTGGTAGTTTCTGAGCTGATGGATCCTCTGCTGCTCCAGTAAAAGAGCCTGCTGCTCTCACACACACACACACACACATTACAGGTGCTGTGCACTGACAACAACCACAAGAGGGCGACACATACGCAGCGTCTCTCTCACTGCTCTCCTAGGTGTCTCTACGGCTAAAGGACTCGGTGGGGCTGATTGCTCCAGAAGGACCATGTGCTGCAGCAGTGCATTGTGGGAGTTTGCAGTCTCCGAATTGCCAAGAAATGACGGCAGGTGAGGGGTGACCAGGAATGGAGTGCTTATGGGTAAACCGGTCACAGACAAACATTCGCTGTCAAGCTGGGTAGACGTCACCTTGTTAAAGCAACAACAAAATAAAACTGAGCCTTTTCCAAAGCATCACATGACGGAGAAAAATGAAGATGAGTGCTGACCAAATGCTCCTAAGCGGGTGGACAAATACACGTTACAGGTTGATGATGACCGTTTCTCACACACAGATCAGTTCAGTACGGTATTAACTGTGAATAATATTTCTTCATTAAAGGTCGAGCTACTGCGTTAGACACTCTAATTACTGTTTATGTTCCGGTAAAAATATCTAAACCACTTTTAAAAACAAATTTACTTGAAAGGCAAAACTTACTCAAGTCAGACAAATACAGAGGATCTGACCTGAGTTAAGTAAATGTTTCTAACCCATTGTTTCTAACCCAACGGCACAAGCTCAGTTAGGTCTGAACACTCACGTTGGTGGCAGTGGCCGGCAGACCCAGGGTGATGTTGGGTAGTGAAGGAGACGTGTAGAGCGACAGCTGACTAACCGACCCGTCCTGACCAGCCGGCCTGTGAGACGACTGGAGCACATTCACATTTACACATTAGCTTTTATCTAGGCATGTAACGATTCACTCAACTCACGATGCCATACAATACTGATTTCACAAAATGATTCTCACAATTTTTTTTAACAAAATGTGATTCGAGACAAATTAGAAATGAAAATGTGTCTTTTTATTATTTCTCAGACAAAATTGCTAAACATTTCTTTGTGAAAACTCAATTGTAATTTTAAAACAAACCCCAAATCAAATGAATAACACGAAATCTCATAATATAAACTAAGGCTTTGTCTGTGCTCTTTTCATTTGAAATGAGAGGCAACCACTGCATTTTAATCATGATCCAAACAAAGATTAGATATCCAAACAAAGATAAACATGCGGCATGAGCAGATTTTAATCTAAATTGTATTGTCATTTTTTTTTATTCGAAGCAAAAACAGAATGGTCTGACTTTAGTTTTGTGAAACTATACTACATAAAACATATCTGAACGAAACAGAAACAGCGACTGGAGCACATTCACATTTACACATTAGCTTTTATCTAGGCATGTAACGATTCACTCAACTCACGATGCCATACAATACTGATTTCACAAAATGATTCTCACAATTTTTTTTAACAAAATGTGATTCGAGACAAATTAGAAATGAAAATGTGTCTTTTTATTATTTCTCAGACAAAATTGCTAAACATTTCTTTGTGAAAACTCAATTGTAATTTTAAAACAAACCCCAAATCAAATGAATAACACGAAATCTCATAATATAAACTAAGGCTTTGTCTGTGCTCTTTTCATTTGAAATGAGAGGCAACCACTGCATTTTAATCATGATCCAAACAAAGATTAGATATCCAAACAAAGATAAACATGCGGCATGAGCAGATTTTAATCTAAATTGTATTGTCATTTTTTTTTATTCGAAGCAAAAACAGAATGGTCTGACTTTAGTTTTGTGAAACTATACTACATAAAACATATCTGAACGAAACAGAAACAGCAGACGAGCTGAATGAGATGCAGATTCACTCTCTGACAGCAGGTGGAGTTTATGAACAGCAATGAATTTGAGAAGATTAGATGTTTAGTATTGGTGCTCAGGATCTGCAAATCATTCGCCATCGTCCTATCAGACATTTCTCCTTGCTCGGTGTATGTGGTAAGTGAACTTTCATGTACTGTAATGCAACAGACTAGCGCTAGGAAGCGGCTAAACGTTTAGTGGCTCCGTATAACGCGTTATTTGTTTCACGCTTCAAGTGTAATTTCACCTCGGCTCAGAATGCTTTTATGACGCCAGATTAATGTAAACACAGCCCACTGTCAACACCTTTGTAATTAGCTTCAACCTTGCATTTTATGAATGATTATTTTATGTTCAAGTGTGTGTAAGGATTTGGAAACAAGCAGAGTACGGCCGTTTCTAAAGCATGCAGCGCCATCTGCTGTTCAAAACTAAGCTCAGAATCCACTCGAGAAAAAAATCGCCATGCATTCGGATGATCGATCCGGAATCTTTTCTCGATTTGCGATGCATCGATTTATTTTCCCAAACCTAATCGTTACATCCTACTTTTATCCAAAGCAACTTACAATAGACAAACATAAGTAATTCACCACAGAGCCAACAGTATTCATAGTGTAGAGTGACAGCTTTATTAGAACGCTAGACTGGGAAACAAGCTAGAGCAGAGGTGAAATGTAGAGGAAAAGAGGAATTTTGTTGTGTGTAAAACCCAATCATCCACGAGTTTATGAAACAACTCTTCTTCTGTGCACACACATAGACATAGACACACACAGGCACATTGATGCAGTAAACTAGCCTCACCTCAGTCACGCTGATGCCGTTCTCGCACAGGTTTCCGTGTGAGCTGTTGTTTGGGGAACTGGGTCCAGATCCAGGAGCGCTGCTACACGCCGAATCTACAGACGTCAGAACGAGAGACAGAGTTTGTCTGTGTGAAAACAGTCACGCAAGCACATGTGAGCGCGTCTCGAGCATCACCTGCCATGTCCAGAGAGCGTTTCTTCAGCGTGCTGATGGGACTGTCTTTGCGGCGCAGTAATGGGCTGCTCCTCCGCTCCGACACCTTCTGCTTCAGCCGCGAACGCAGCTTCAGGTTTGGTTCAGACGCTGCAATGACAGAAGCTGTTTTCACACCCTGCCTCGCTTTATGCAGAAACTGAACAGAGTGTATGTTTCATTCAGAGTGAGGTTTGGTCAACCGCTCCGGGACATCTAATAACACCTAATAACCTAATCTAATAACTACACGCGACGCAACAAGATTCCAGCGACAAGCACTTTGTGTGTCCACACCAGACGCAACAGAATCATATCACAGCCAATCAGAAGCGTGTGTGGGCGGAGTCTCTCTGGAAGCGAACTGCATTTGCAACAAAATGGATTTATAATCTAATTCATAAATATCAAACCTTTTTAACATCATTAAATGCACATACTGAGTGACTGATACCATCTTTGTTATGGAATGCACTCGTTGGTTCGCAGTTTTAACGTACATGTTTGCCTTAATTTATTTTCAAGATCTGAGGTAAACTATTGCCATGTATGGCTCAGTATGGCTTTAAATGTCACTCAAAATGATATTCAATCTCATACAGACATGTTTAACTTTGAATAAAGCACATAAGTACGTGAGATTATCACTCATATAGTTTGTATGTTGTTTCAGTCGCGATGTCGTGGAAATAGAAACCATTTCTAAAATAGACATTTCACATGTCGCCGTTGCAGCTAGTTAGGACAAAAACTCAGATTAACATGGAAAAGATACGTAAGGTATGAGCAGCAGCAGATGTAATGCTAAGTTCACTAGAAGAGCAACACCTCGGCTGCTGCAGCATCAACTAACGGCTTCTCTTCAGCACACGTGTGTGACGTGGCATATTCTCTCATTTTCATTTAAGATGATGATTAACTGCATGTCAGGTGTAAGTCTGAGCACTCGCCATCCTCAATCCATCGATTTACTTCCGTTTGCCATCTTAAATCAAGTCAGAATCTCAGCATCGGAAGAAAAGGTTGATTCATTCGGCTGTTATCTTGCTCTCTATTCATTCGGTCGTTACTGGAAATGATGCTCGTGGCTCTGTGAAATACAGGAGGCTCCTAACGAACAGCTTTCCATTAACATAAGCAAATTCCACAAACTCGTCACTAGATGGGAAAAGCGCAGAGAATGAATCAGGATATTGAGGAGAGCCGCTGCTCAGGGACGAGGCATCCGATCGTTTCCACCTACAGAACGGTTTCATCTTCATCACATACACTAACCACCGTCAACAGCGAGATCATATTCGACTCGCGTGAGTCACTGTTTAGCTGCAATCACATGTTGGGAAAGTTCATTTTGCTGCAGGAATTTACAGAAACATATTAAGCTGAAAATAAGCTCCCTACAGCCGCAATTAAACTTTGTTATTGAGGATCTACAGCAACGAGTCATCAACACTGATCACTCTCACACACACACACACACACACTCTCACACACTTTCTCACACACACACACACACTCTCTCACACACACACACACACACACACTCTCACACTCACACACACACACACTCACACACACTCACACA
>NW_015507327.1:52640-67914 GCF_001515645.1 Sinocyclocheilus grahami | reverse complement strand
ACACACACACACACTCTCACACACTCTCACACACTCTCTCACACACTCTCTCACACACTCTCTCACACACTCTCTCACACACTCTCTCACACACTCTCTCACACACTCTCTCACACACTCTCTCTCACACGCTCACGCACTCGCACACGCACTCTCGCACATGCTAATGCTGGCCAGTGTAAATTGTGGCTCATATCCAGTGCCGGGCTCGAGTCAACAGCATCACACCAGCTTCACCACAAAGTGAATAATTATACGGTACAAGCAGCGCCGGCTTCCTCTGAAGGTTAGGATACTTTCACATCAAAGGTCACGAAACGCAAGAACCTCACCAATACAGAGCCGCTATTTCTGTCAATTTGCAGAAGGACTGATAACACAATATAATTAGATGATATATTGATATCATCTCCACACAGAGCCTTCATCTTCTCCAGCATCACTTTAAATACTTCAAAGAAGGAGAGTGTTGCATGAAGCACCTGTTTTGCGCAGTGGAAAGTCGTCTTTGGAGTCGTAGACGCCCATGGCAGGAGGGTTGTAGGTACTGACGGCGGTCTGAGGAGGGGAGCTCTGATCCAAAGAACTGTGCTGAGTTTTCCTGCACAGAAAAACAGACAGTGAGAAAGAAGAAAAGTGATGGGAAAACAAACATAATGAACAGATACTGATAAAGTCTCTCCAGCTTTATCATCAGAATAAAGCTCAGCCACGTGAATCGCTGTAGTTATGCACTGCTGTGAGTTAGGGTTAGGGTTAGGCAACATCGGCTGCAGGTTCAAATCACATTTTCCCTGCACTTTCCCTATCTTTATGAACTGCCTGACACATTAAAGCCAGAAAGCCTGTGTTAGTGTATTTTGACACCACAAATGTTGCTGGATCCCTCTTCAATGTCTTCCAAACTGTAATTGTTTAGAAATGATGGATTGATCTGATCTAGTCGTCAAGCAGATACACAGGTCTGCTGAACTGTTTGTCACTCGGATCAATGTTTTCATCCGTTTGCGCTTGAATAACTAACACTAAATGTTCTTCGATCAGAAGCAGAGCAGCGTGTGACGTTTCTTACCCATACCAGTAGCGTGGGTTGTTGGAGATGCAGTGGTTGAGACTGCGCTGAGCGAGTGCTTTCTTTTTATTCAGAACAAACTCCTGCAGACGCATCTTCACCTCTGTACTGGCCACCGCACCTGTTCACAGCAGAGCGCAGGATTTACCAAAGCTCGCCGTCAAACGAAACTGCTGAGCACATCTTTCTTAATATTTCAGTGTAACTGACGTTTATTACTACTGGCATCAAAAGGATTTTCTTACTTAGAAGTAACACGGTGAAAAACTCATAATGAACTCACTCTCTTGGCCGCGTTCTTTGTTCTTGAGGAGCTGGAGCTTCTGCTCGCGCTGCTGTTTCTCCAGCTCCTGCTCCATCTTCCTCTGATGCTCCAGCAGCTCCTGCTGATGCTTGAGGGCCAGAAGCTCCTGCTGATGTTGGTGAGAGAAACAAGCACACAGGTTAACAGCTGGTTGATATGGCTAGCGGTTAAGCTGAGGGACAATATTTGTCAGGTGTCAGATTCAAACCCAGCGAGCTGCCACTCATGATGCATTACCATTGAGCAGATCAGCTCAGGTTACTCCAGACTGAACCTGCGATCTGCGACATAACTCTAACCCTTAACCATCATCTGATCACGAGATGAACGGCTGATAATCGGCTAACCCTAACCCTTACCAGCAGAACCCACAGCCGGCTCAGTACACTAATAAACACTAGTGTGTGTACAAAGGACCGAGAACATGACTGCGGGCCGCCCAACCGCTTCCCAGCTCACCAAGTCAACAAAATGGAGCATCCACCGCGTTCAGCACAAGATTTGATTCATTTAACTGGACATCGGCCATGTTTTCTCTTCTTTAAAGGCATTTTGTGCTCAGCGGCAGTGAACTCCTGCAGAATGACTGAAAGCGGCAGTAACGTTTACAGTAAAGCCCTTCACAACCTCCGTCACCTGTGCAGTAAACCTGTAGAAATGAGCAGCTATATCACACTAGATATTTAAAAGATGAAGAGACCTCAAGATGTGATTGACACACACCCAGCATCACATGAAGAGCTCTAAACACACGCCACATGCATGCATTATGTAGTCAGTGTGCTGAAGGGTGTGTGAGCATTTAACCCCGGTTCAGATTTTTTTTGTCAGTTACGACAGTCACTGCGCCAGATTATACGATTTTGACTACTTGATGACGAATAAAACATTAAACATGCTAGACTTTCTGTGTTGACGTCGTGAAGCATCGCAGACTTGGCATCGGCTGTCGTCCACTGACACACTACACGAGAAGAAACGATTGAATCGTGAACAATTGTCGTATACGAATCCCCATGACGGCCTACGTTCAGCAGATCGTGCCAAAATCAGGGTAAAATAGTGTAGTCTGAACCGGGCTTTCGTAAGTGTAGCAGTCGATTCATAGAAGCTGTGACACCTGAGAAACGTTAACCAGCTTTAACCACTACATCCCACCAGCGCTGGGTCCTGACCTTCATGTGCTCCTGTAACTGGGCCTCGTGTTGGCGCGAGAGCTGCTCGTGTTTCCGCTGGAACTCGGCGATGAGGATCTGCCGCTGCAGCTGCTGCTTGTGTTTGAGCGCCAGCATCTCCTGCTGCTCGCGCCGGCTCGAGTCCAGCGTCTGCATCTGCTCCACGCGCAGGTCCATGGGGATGGCGGCAGGAGGAACCCTCACAGGCAGAGCGGAACTCAGCTCCACTGCAGAAACAAGACAAAACACACTGACAAGACGAGCGCAGAGACACGGACTCTAACAGGCCCAAAGCAGGACAGATACAAGACTGACATCAGATCAGACTCGGCCACAGAAAACACAACATCAGATAAGAGCCGTGCAGCAGTAAACAACCCACTGCTGCTGACAGGCATCACGTAAGCAAACACACACACACACACACACACAAGTCCAACAAGAGGAATGTGTTTTTGTGTCCATCTCGGGGACGTCTCGGTCATGACGACTTTACGTTCAGCGCTGCTGAATTACAGAAAACTACTGATAAACAAGCAGCAGCACCATCACAAAGCGTAAACAAACACTAAAAACAGAAAAAAAAAACACATTCATGATATAAAGACATCTGCACAGGTCAGATGCAGAATGAAGTTGAGCTCACCACACGCCTCTGCAGCACGAGCACGTCTGTCTGTTTGTCTTCTGTCTGTGTGTGTGTTTCTATCTTTTATCTGTGTTTCTGTGTATGTGTTTGTGGCGCAGGTCCCGTCTGCCTCGCTGCAGTCGCTCTCTAACTAACGCTGCTCTGTCAGCGCTCAGACTCTCTCTGACTCTCATGACGTCACAGAGACAATGCTGACACGCTTTACTCTCATCTGGCATCCTCATCTACTGTTGACACACGTGCATGTGCATACACAAGCATACAGACACACACACACACACACACACACACACACACACACACAAGCATACAGACACACACACACACAAGCATAGACACACACACACACACACACTCACTCACCCACAAAGTCAGTGTGTTCGATGCATGGAATCAGCAGTCATGCAAATGTTTCACTTCTACAACAGCTAAAAGTAATGCTGTCTTCACAAGCTATCAGAGTTATCATAAATACAAGTTTCCTAGTTGGAAATTGGACAAGAACAGCCTCTCAAGTCGTATTTACAACTGGGAAACTCTGAGATAACGGAGAGAAACATAGCCGAAGTAATGTAAATTTTATTCCTCTTTCCCCCACATCTACATTGCGTTCTCTTGTTGTTACAGTCATGCACATTTATATATATATAAATAACTATCTGATGCAAATTGTAAGAATATTGTATGTATTTTACACCGCAAAAACAGCATTTATTTGACTAAACATTTGGCACTGTCAGCAAGCTGAAAATCTAAATAGTGTGGTGAATGTTTATATGGTTACCAATGAATGGGACACTACAATTTATTCAAAATCTGTTGGATATTGACTAAATACCTTCAATACATTTTGGCTTAAATAAGACTCCCCAAATAAATGAGCAATGGGCCGTCTTCCATGATTCCTGTTCTTTCTGATAAAGCACTTGAATGTGACAAACTCGCTGCTTCAGAAGGAAATTTCCAGTAGCATGTGAGACCGAATGAAAGCCTCTCTTCACGTGAAACCCTGATACAGCACTCTACTGTTGCGCTGCAGTTATGTGAGCTCTCTCCTGTTCGGTGCAAACAGTAATGCTTTTGGAGACAAACATGTTGCCAAGAGCAGAGCGTTCAGACAGACTTTGATAAGCTCTCAAAGCTTCGTATCACATCAAGCCTGGAGTCCCGCAGGCTCTGACCGACCTCAACATCTCACACGTTTCACTCAAAAGGCAAAACAACCCCATCCATCCATCTATTCTCCAAACCACGTCTCGTCTGTAGGGTCGCGGGACGCTGGCGTTTGTCCCAGTGTGATGGACCAACACCCAGTCCATCAGCAAAAGCAAACCCTTCCCTACAAATCACAGACTTTAGACTGACAGCCATCAGTGTGGAAACAGAGCTTCTGCTCTTGATATTCATCCACAGCGTGTCTGTCTGTCTGCAGCAAACGCACCGCTCCAGAACCCAGAATCGGCAGCGTCTGGACCAAAAGCAGCGCTTGAACACACGGCTCAGACTACAGCCGACTGCAAACTAACACATGCGTTCTGCGTGAGAGGAGTTAGCGGTCTATATCAGCAGCTATCAATAGTATATATTCGTCATTTAAAAGGATAAAATGAAACAAGGTTATACGAGATAAACGCAGATATATGAAATGTAAACAAAGCAGTGCTAGCTTACCCTTTTGAATATCAGTTATGTTAACTTTCTTCATTTTAATCGGCTCACGTTTTTATGAAAATATTCACATATTGAATGCTTGGCTAAGATCATGTAACATTAGAACAGCCTTCTGTCTGTGCCGCCTGCATTTACTTACTCGTTTTCATCACTTTCTCTTTAATTCTCGGGCTCTGACTCGTTCGCTAAACTGAACATCCAATCAGAGCTTTCGCTCGCACCGACGACCCTGACGCCGATTCAACATCTCAGTGGAGAGAGCCGAGGTGTGGAGCACAGCGAACAAACAAACTAGCCCCACAGACGCTCACTGACGGCCGACCGTCGGCTTGGTGTGTCCCGGCCTTTAGACATAAAGAGTGAAGTGTTTCCGTGAGCTCAGCGACATCCAATTCAAGACTATTTCACAGATTCTCAGAGATCACTGATAAACCAGCAGCAACAGCATCTAAAATATTATATAACAAAACTGATCTGAAATCAGGATGACTCTGACGCTCAAACACGACTTCATTTGGACACAAATAACTGGAATCAGTTATTCTTTCGGCTTTCTAGGATGTTGGTGGTCATGTGTTTCCAGCGCAGAACAATCCCTCGTGTTCTCAAACGAGCTCCACCAGACGTCCGTCTACTTAATGGCTCAATGCTACATGTAGTCTTCCTCGTCTCTGTCTCTCTCCTGGTTATGAGCTCCATGCCGCTTCATAATACTGGGCTATTTTAGGCCCGTTTAATGTCTGCTAACTGTTTTGATGCGAGTGCTCCTGATGGTTTGGTCTCTGCTCGTTAGCGCTAATGGGTGTTGGGTGAGGCGAGGGGCGGCCGATCTCGTTTCTGTGAGGAGATCTGTAAAGACTAAGAATGAGGGAACTAAACAAGTGGCTAAACTGTTGAGTGCGTCATTAACCACTGAAAACAAAATGTGTATGAAAAACTGAATAAATATCTTCACACATTGACAGTTGGTGCAGGAACACTGGAGATGACAGAGATGAGAGACGGCAGATGATGCTGATGTTTGACTGTTGAACAGCACTGACCAACCGGATGAACAAACAGGTTCATTTTTACAGGTCAAAGGGTCAGATTTTGTCCTCAACTGGCTTTGCTTCAGTGGCGACTCAAATTGTTTATCATAAAAAGTAACAAAAATGTCCTTAACATCTGTCTAATTGAACTAGATTCTACCAAATGACAGATAAATTTGTGCCAAAATACAGTGCAGCTTGACTGGACTCACACAACCTTTGACAACTAGAAATATAAGCGGTGTTTCCTTCAGTCAAAAACCTTGATTTATATGGCTATTCTACCAATCCACTAAATTTGGTAGTATTTTATTTGTATTTAGCATGTTTTGTCTCTGCTGTCTGTGACAAATGAGCACTGCTCTACACCGCAGCGTTCCTGCTGGAGAATCCTCATGAAGCGGTAGACAGTTACCTGTGGGAATGTGGTCAAACGCCGACGGCTTCAAAAGCTCCACAGTCTGGTCCATCTGAGAGTCTGAGACAGAGACAGAACATGACTCAATGGCAAAATATTCTCCTGAGTCATTCTGTGGAAATACATGTTTTGCAATCAACACACAAATCATAAGTATTTCATATTTTCTGTAAACGATCAAGCAGTGAAGGAAAAACTATATTTCTCCTGCTCTAACAGTGACAGCTGGTGATTTAGTTTCCCCTTCATTGTTTGTTACACTTTGGCATGTTAAACTGTTCTTTTCAACAATCATGCAGGTTTTAAAGTAAGGAGACCTTTACGGTGAGTCCAGTGACAGCAGCTGAGCAGCAGTGCGGTAAATAACAGTGTAAGTGAGCAGTAAAGCAGCACTGCCCGACTCTCCTGCAGCAGATGGTAATTACAGAGAACATGAAAAGGCTTTCACTTCTTCACAGCAGCCCAACGCAGCAAGACACGGCTATAAATAACCCCAGAGAGCGAGAGGGAGGGA
The DNA here is from genome assembly GCF_001515645.1 of Sinocyclocheilus grahami. NCBI lineage: Eukaryota > Metazoa > Chordata > Actinopteri > Cypriniformes > Cyprinidae > Sinocyclocheilus > Sinocyclocheilus grahami. The sequence goes on along the minus strand of NW_015507327.1, from coordinate 61,080 downwards.
TGGATGGAGGAAAAGGCTTGAACCAGTGCAGCGGGCATCATCAGTATGCAAGCAGACGCGCAGACCGACAGAGACGCTCAACACAACATACTGAGCTGAACGCCTGTCGCCTGCTCAATCTCAGTTCAATCTCCGACTATTTTTACCAGCGATCATTAGCTTGATATTTACCACACAGCTTTTTCCCTTTGTAACGCAACAGCAGAAGCACTGGCTCGGGTTTCCATCCAGAAAATAACAGGCGATATCCCCAGGGCAACAAATCCTCCACAAGCTTCTATTTGTGGGAAATTTCTAAGGACTAAACAACCCCGGGAAACTGCTTTGATGTTCATCTAATTAGGCCCGATCGCAGCGAGCGCAGAGCCGTGCGCATCAGGGAATTCTGTTTATATGTGCGTGTCTATTTTTAGCAGGACACAGCCCAGATGCTCAGATCCGCTGCTGTTTACACGACGGATTGTGTTTGCTCTCTTACACACAGTAGGGTTCATAACAAGTCTGCTGATGAACCGAAGCAGTTAGGGTGAGCAGCGAGTTCAATGTTACAAGACATGTTAGTATTTACAATGTAAAACTCCAAATCAGCCCACTTCATCTACTGTACGAAACAAACACGTGCACAGCGAGAAAAGGCCTTTTATATAGCGGTCTGAACAAATGAGTCACTCATGCAGGTTTTAGTGAGTGACATTACATGTGACCAACACCAAAGCACCATTAATCTAAGGTTAATAAAAGTTTACCACATTATTCCAGAATTGAGTGCATTTCCATTCATGAGGTGAAGCCCCAGACCAAGAACATGCAAAAGCTGCTTCTCTGTTCCTAAAGACCATACAGACTCCGTGAAAACATTGAAAACATTTGTGGATGTGTGATTTGCATGGGAAATGCAATGTTTAAGCTTGAATGAGGAATACGCACAGCCTGAAATTGATATGTGAAACTGATATGCTGTGGTTATTTAAACCAAGATGACTAAATGGATTAGTTTGCATGCCAATGCGCTGGACTACTAACTACATAAGAGAGCTGTGGTTAGGCATCACCCTGTAGAGCAACAGGTATGAAACCTGAGCTCGGTTTCGTGGAGCAAAGCACCTTCAGAAAACCACAAGACAATAAAACTACATGTTAGCCTTGTTGTAGTCATGAAACTGACAGCAGAACAGAGCAGAGTTTCCTACGTGGCATGCAAAACCGCAATTCCCAAAGCAAACATTCAGCCATCTACTGAGAGCTGCTTTTGTCCACAGCAACATCACTTCAACCAAAGGCTTTGACTGCAATAATAAATGATGTTTGCTGGTGGAGAAAGTATTGAAGATGGCCTTATGTGCTGATGCTGTGGGTTAGGGTGGATGTGCCTAGGTAATAGTGACGTGATAAACACAAACACACACAACCTTGACTCTAACGTGTGTTTTAGTCCAAATGTCAGGGTGTTACTGGGCAAATTCAGCTGATATGACCTAAAGAAACACAGCTCACGATAGCCTCCTCGACACCAAAGACTTTGTTCTGTGTTAGAGTTTAAGTTTAACCCTTAGTTTTTTTCTGACCAAAAAGACTAGCCTATAGACTAGAGACAACAGGTCTATAAAAAAAAAAACACGTTCATGTGAAAAGGTAAATAATTGTTTTATTTTATTCATAAAATTCAACCGGCGTCCGGTCCGTTAGCAGGCTAGAATGAGAGTGAAACCATGTCATGTCAGATTGTCTTGATTAAACTCTCATGCCACTTATAAACACGACTCATTTGCGATAACATTTTTAGAGGCCATTTCATCTGGTAAATGTTTTGCTGTATTAATGCACGCTCACAAAGAGATACCATATGCAGATTTAACTCCTGAAAATAACGAGATGTGAATAAATTGTTTGTGTTATATATGATGTTTTGATTATAAAGATGAAAAAGATCCAGGAAACACAGATGGCAGTGACATTAATGCTGATATATAAGCTGCTAAAGACTTGTGATTTGCATGGGAAATGCAATGTTTAAGCTTGAATGAGGAATACGCACAGCCTGAAATTGATATGTGAAACTGATATGCTGTGGTTTTTTAAACCAAGATGACTAAATGGATCGTTTTGCATGCCAATGTGTTGGACTACTAACTTGATAAGAGAGCTGTGGTTAGGCATCACCCTGTAGAGCAACAGGTATGAAACCTGAGCTCGGTTTCGTGGAGCAAAGCACCTTCAGAAAACCACAAGACAATAAAACTACATGTTAGCCTTGTTGTAGTCATGAAACTGACAGCAGAACAGAGCAGAGTTTCCTACGTGGCATGCAAAACCGCAATTCCCAAAGCAAACATTCAGCCATCTACTGAGAGCTGCTTTTGTCCACAGCAACATCACTTCAACCAAAGGCTTTGACTGCAATAATAAATGATGTTTGCTGGTGGAGAAAGTATTGAAGATGGCCTTATGTGCTGATGCTGTGGGTTAGGGTGGATGTGCCTAGGTAATAGTGACGTGATAAACACAAACACACACAACCTTGACTCTAACGTGTGTTTTAGTCCAAATGTCAGGGTGTTACTGGGCAAATTCAGCTGATATGACCTAAAGAAACACAGCTCACGATAGCCTCCTCGACACCAAAGACTTTGTTCTGTGTTAGAGTTTAAGTTTAACCCTTAGTTTTTTTCTGACCAAAAAGACTAGCCTATAGACTAGAGACAACAGGTCTATAAAAAAAAAAACACGTTCATGTGAAAAGGTAAATAATTGTTTTATTTTATTCATAAAATTCAACCGGCATCCGGTCCGTTAGCAGGCTAGAATGAGAGTGAAACCATGTCATGTCAGATTGTCTTGATTAAACTCTCATGCCACTTATAAACACGACTCATTTGCGATAACATTTTTAGAGGCCATTTCATCTGGTAAATGTTTTGCTGTATTAATGCACGCTCACAAAGAGATACCATATGCAGATTTAACTCCTGAAAATAACGAGATGTGAATAAATTGTTTGTGTTATATATGACGTTTTGATTATAAAGATGAAAAAGATCCAGGAAACACAGATGGCAGTGACATTAATGCTGATATATGAGAACATCCTCACTGATCTGGGTCAGATCCTGATTTAGCATCTGTGCTGTTCACTTTCTGTCAAAGGGGGCCGTTTTCTAGTCTGCTAATAATCAGACGCACCATAACGAGCCTTTCTTGCCCCACAAAAAGGAGAAAGAAACAGAACTTTAAATACCATCCTGTGCATCAGCACTGAACATCTGTTCACACCACAATAAACACAGCAAGAGCCTCAGCAAAACTATCAATCAACACTACAAAAAATGCACAATATATTCAACAAATACCATGAACTATATTGACACTGAGACTAGTTTTTCTAAAGTAACACGGTGCAAAAGCACCAATACAATGTAAGAAAATGTTTCTGTGAATTTATAGTAGTTACTAGGCATTGGTTGCCGTTCTGTCACAATAATCGTTGCAGCATCTTAAACTTACGGTGGCCGAGAGAGCTCAACGCACTGCAACTTAAGAAAACACCAGCAAATTAAGAAAACATCTTCATCAGTTTGACAACACACGCGCTGCAAATCCTCACAACACATGCAAATAGCACGGACCACAACGGAAAAGTTTCATGGGGACCCACAAAAGTGACGGACCCGGCTGGGATTTGTTTTGTGCAGTGGCTTTTTTTTTTTGAGTTTCTGCTAGTGATTCCTTTTTTTTATTTATTTATTTTATTATTGAAGATATAACATTCACAGGGGATACAGTCATAGCAATAAATTACATACACAACCAGAATACAAAACAATAAATATAAAGAATAATAAAAATGAAATATAAACAGAACAAAAACAAATAAATAAAAAGTTAAAGATCTTTTCTTTTTTTTAAATAAATAAATCATAAATAAAAAAAAAAAAGCCACTGCACAAAACAAATCCCAGCCGGGTCCGTCACTTTTTTGGGTCCCCATGAAACATTTCCGTTGTGGTCCGTGCTATTTGCATGTGTTGTGAGGATTTGCAGCGCGTGTGTTGTCAAACTGATGAAGATGTTTTCTTAATTTGCTGGTGTTTTTTCAATTTGCATGTGTTTTCTTAAGTTGCAGCGTTGAGCTCTCTCGGCTACCGTATAAACTGCTTGATCTGTGTGTAAAGAAGATCTGTTATTCATTCATTACCAGACAGCAACCATTATGTGTACAGGAAAATGAGCTGATATCATTAGGATCTTCACACCAGTGTCCAAAATGGACAAAGACAAATGCCTGAAATGTCAAACGGTGGGATGGCAGTGACGGTTCTGTGTAGACTGTAAGTGGACCGGTCAGATGTTGGCAGAACATCCAGTATCTGTTCCTCTCTCACCCCGCTAGCTTGCTTCGGTCTCGTTTGTCTGAACCGACCGCAATTAAAATCAGCACGCTTCCATGCGTGATCTGCAAACGAGGCTCGGGCGCTGGGAAGCCTTCCTTTGTTCAGAGCCTCACAGAGCTGTCCGAACAGCTGCCGGACGGATCGGGGATCTGCTGTCTTCTGGAGGGACACTTGTTTGTGCGGCACACGTGCGGGATCCACAAGGATCTATAAATAGCAGCGAGTTAAGCTGCTGCAGCGCGGAGCAGGCTTTCAGTCCTCAGATAAATATAAACATGAGAAACGGATCAGAAGGAGGGACGGGACTAATAGAACAGGACCATCATCACCACAGTCTGACCAACCCTGACGGATGATGGGAGTCCACATCACACGCTCAACCATGTGTGCTAGAGATTAGAAAAATTATGCAATTCATTAAATGCCCTTCACACAGGATCTTAAGCACCTGAAACGGCGAGAAGCAAAACTATTTCTGTAAAACATTTAATAAAGAACATTCTTAGAAAAAGGAAAATTATGAACAGAGAGGACAAAATAAGAGAAAACACTGTGATATTTAATTCATAAATTATTCCTTAATTCATAAAGTGCTCATTAAATCTACACAAATTGAAAGGATTCTAATGCTAACCGCAGGCCTATCATGCTAAAACAAAGATACTGGACAAATCAAAACAACTGACCCAATGATACTCATAATAAACACACTCTAACGTGCTTAACTCATCACTATAGAACTACAGCAGGGTTTCTGTAGCGTAACTGGTGCTTGAGATCGCTGAGCTGCGCTGTGTTTGATTGGAAAACCCATTACATCATTAAACGAATCCGGGATTACCGGCGCTCAGGCCAGAAGATGAAACTCAAACGCAAACATCAGTGAAGAGGCTTTGATCACTTTTGCTCCTTTTCTAACCCTAACAGCTTGAAGTCTCTTCATCTGCGCACAGATCTTACTACGCACTGCATGTGTCAAGCAGAACCTAACGCACTACACTTCCTCGACGAGCAGAAAAACACAATCATGTGACGCACAGAGACACGTACCTGAATGACTCTGGGAAGTCATGATGTTTGGAGCGGCTGACGCGTTTTCAAAACTTCAGATTTAGTTCCAGCACAGCAGCGGTTTCTGCTCGTCGTCTCGACAAATCCAGCCAGCAGCTGTTAGAAAACAGAGATCCATGAACTAAAGCTCTTGTTTACAGACTGGACTCACAAACATCAAACACAAACCATCAATGAGAGAGAGCAACTTCACATGCATCACACGTCTGCCATCATTTATGATTTCGTGAACAGATTAGCATCAGACACTGCTGTCAAAGCCCTCCAATACATTCAGATGAAGCTCTGCATCTCTAATGGAATTTATGAATGGTTTCACATCTTCAGAAGGGACCTTTCACATGGACACATTCTTGAGCAGCTATGGAAAAGTCAGTCAGTGGAAAAGAAAATAGCAGGGCTAACTTCCTCAGTTCAAAGGGCAATGCAAACTAATGCGTGCACACGCACACACACACACACACAGACACACTCGCGCACACACACACACACACACACACACAGACAGACACACTCGCGCACACGCACACACACACTCGCACAGACACACACACACTCGCACACACACACACACTCGCACACACACACACACTCGCACACACAACTCTCGCACAGACGCAGACACTCGCACACACACACACACACACACACACACTCTCTCACACGCAGGGGAATTTCCCACAAAGGACAGTACTTATTTACATGAAGTCAATTTTTTGTTCATATAAAGTGATCTGCGTTATTACAGCTCTAACCTGAATCGACAGATGTAGCCACTAAACCGCTGCTTATCTTCACGTGGACGACGACATCGAATGTGTTGGCTAATCAATATATATATATTGTTTTTACAGAAGACCAGGTCAATTGTTTAATCTCAATCATTTATATTTACTCAAATACTGTAATTAGTGAACACTAACACTTCTTATATGAGCTTCTGTTAGTGAAACCCTGTGATGGTGGTGAAATGACGGATCAGTGAATGAAGTGTCAAAAGGCTGCACAGAAAAGGTAGTGGAAACAGAACTGCACTTTCTAACAGCCTGCCCTAAATATCCACAAATTAGGGACCCACTTCACTACCCATAACAAAGACTGAGGTCCTGTCACGACAAAAGAGCACCCAGCGGGACAGAACTACCTTCACACTGCACTCAAAAATATTATAAGATTGAAAAACATTTCAGTTGCTAACTATATTACCAACTGTTTATATTTAAGTCTAGTTTGTGTGTGCATATGTTGTGAATTTGTATGTATAGTGTTATTAATGCTTTGGCAATGTAAAGATTCCTTTCCCCGTGCCAATAAAGTGATCTCAGGTTCTTCCGGACCATCAGGTTTCTCTCTCCTCCAGAAGTGACCCGTGTTTCTGCCCTCGCCAGACGGGCGCTGGAGGGTGGGTTGGGGCGCTGGGCTGCTTGGTGAAAGTCGGTTATGGAGCGCATTTCTGCTAATCTCCTGACAGTCTGAGGAGGGCATTATGTTCACTCCAGGGCTTCCATTGTCCCTCAAGCGAGAAAGCGGAGCCTAAATAGATCATAATGCACCATATGCCATCTCTTGAATCGACATCTAAACAAACAAGACACATCTAACAGAAGATTACATATAGCAGCATATGACCCACACACTAAGCATTAGCTAGAGCTTTGTTTTGATCTTCCTTCTGTTTTAAATGTATCTGTTAGCTGCTGTTCTTTCCGTCAGGCATCTGATCCTAAAACAACCGCCACCGCATCTGAACATCTCTTTAACACACCACCCGAGTGAGTGTGTGTGTGTGTGTGTACCAGAACAATCACACAATACCAGTCCAAGCCGCTTCCATCCTAACAGCTGATCTCGACAGAAGAGGGTTTCTAAATCTGTTCTGTCGCCGTTAACGGAAGCTGCTGTGGAACATCCGCGACAGAGCAGCAGCTCGTGATGCTGTCGGTGTCCGGTGTTCGCTCACCTGATTAACGGCAGTCATCTGAGTTCCGCCGGACCGCGCAGAAGCGACAGAGGCACCGTCTGACAGACTCCGCCATACTGGGTCCTTGATTCGGGGATCACGTGTGGCGGGACTGAGAGGCGGGAACATCGCGCGCGGTGACGTCACGCTGATCGTGGCCATCAATAACGCGTTTCTTCGGCGCGTCCTGCCGGTGTTTAAGTCAGACGATATCAAAGTCAACTTTATTGTCATTTTTAGCACATTGCATGGCAATAGTTAAAAGTAGTGATGGGAAACCGAGGCTATCTGAACCGTTTGAGGCTTTCATCAAATCGTGCCGAAAAACGGTTCATTGCTCGAAGCTTTAAACACAGCGCGCATCAGCGACACCTGGTGGCCAGACTCGGGGTCTACAGCCTCTCGAAGCAAACATCGCGGAGCAGGACGCGTTAAAAGTGTTTAATCTGCGCTAACTCCTGTCATGCGCAGTCCGGTCAGTGGATTCACATATTGATCCATAATATGAAATACACAAGTGTGTGATTATAATTAATAATTGACGTGAGTAGTAGCAAAACTATTTCGGGTGAGCTGTTCGGGGTCTCTGAGACTCCAGCCAGAACATGATCAAATGCAACAGAGGTGTGCCGTGCATTCAGTTTCTGTCTGGTGTTGAGGTTATTCTAAACTATTCTACTGAATCCCAAACACACACACAACCAAGTCAATGTAAAGTCAAACACGAGAGTCATGCGAAGCGCCCAGTGTTTCAGACCAGCTGTCCTGATCTTCTGATGCTGCACGAGGTGCAAGCCTCACACGTCATCAGTCACGTGGTGTCGTCATTCCGATACAAGCATCGTCACAGTGTGTGATACAGTGATACAATGATACAGTGATACAATGATACAGTGATACAGTGATACAGTGATACAATGATACAATGATACAGTGATACAGTGATACAGTGATACAGTGATATAGTGATACAATGATACAATGATACAATGATACAATGATACAGTGATACAGTGATACA
>NW_015507327.1:43725-48564 GCF_001515645.1 Sinocyclocheilus grahami | reverse complement strand
TGATACAGTGATACAGTGATACAATGATACAGTGATACAGTGATACAATGATACAGTGATACAGTGATACAATGATACAGTGATACAGTGATACAATGATACAGTGATACAGTGATACAATGATACAGTGATACAGTGATACAATGATACAGTGATACAGTGATACAGTGATACAATGATACAGTGATACAGTGATATAGTGATACAATGATACAATGATACAGTGAAACAGTGATACAGTGATACAGTGATACAATGATACAGTGATACAGTGATATAGTGATACAATGATACAATGATACAGTGAAACAGTGATACAGTGATACAGTGATACAATGATACAGTGATACAGTGATATAGTGATACAATGATACAATGATACAATGATACAGTGATACAATGATACAGTGATACAGTGATACAATGATACAGTGATACAGTGATATAGTGATACAATGATACAATGATACAGTGATACAGTGATATAGTGATATAGTGATATAGTGATACAGTGATACAGTGATACAGTGATACAGTGATACAGTGATACAATGATACAGTGATACAGTGATACAGTGATACAGTGATACAATAGTGCTGTGAAACCTGCGCCGGAGCCTCGGAGCCTCGGAGCCTCGGTATCAGTCGTCCCATCACTAGTTAAAAGCGACACATATATAGAAATATACTACAACACACACAAAACAAAACAATAGTTTGAACAATAAGGTAGTTAAAGATAAATAGACAGGACATTGATACATACATGGAGTATAGCAGCATTTGGAAAAGTTGTAGTGACAGCTAAATAAGTGTGTTCTTATTAACATTATTATATATGGAATATAGAGTAGGCCTATATATGTGTGTGTATATATATGTACATGAAGAGCTGCATTGATATGAGTTAGAGTAGTAGATAAATATGTTCTTATACACACACACACACACACACACACACACACATATATATGTATCTATATATAGTGTCTATGAATAAGAGAGTATTGCACATCTGTATGTAGTCTGTGAATTAGGCAGAGGTTGATGTAACCTCATTTGTAAGGCGCTGTCAGAGTCCTTAGGGTTCGCCTGCAGTGTTTTCTCAAGCATTATTAGACACGTCTTTGATATTTATGTAACAAAGTATCATTTAACACTCTCTCATTCTCACTGACACCACAAGCAAGAACACACACCGGTGGAACTGACATCAAAGATTGTGCTGTGCTGATTCTTTCAAGTCTTCTAACTCTACGCATGGGTTAGGGAGGTTCAGGACAGTTAAAGCATAAGAATCGAGTGGTAGTTGATCAGAACAGCATTTACTCCTCGTGTTAGATACAGCAGAAGGAGGAATAGATCCTATACTAATCTAACCCTCTAAATCAGATGAATGTCATGAAGAGTCTTCAGAAAGCGCTCATAGAAGGACTAACGCTTAAAATATGTCCACAGCTATTTGTTAAATACTGATCACTGGAGGCCTTTGCAGATGGTCACTGATAATAAATGCCGAACCCTCCTTCAGATGGTAATATTTGTATATTTGTGTGATCTCAACCTCTTGCTCCAGTTCAGACTTCTAAGAACCAAATACAAAGTTGACATGATTTTTGTAAACCATGGGTTCTGTATTGATCTCTTCTGCGGGGAACAACACATGAGTGCGGCACTCATCTTGACGTTTCTTCAGCAAATTGAGCACATCATTCAGATGCCGGTCGGATGTTCAGCTCAGGGTCATTTCTGCTCATCAACACACTCACGTTTTTATGGCAGTCAAATTAAATAATGCAGCGTTTTCATTTCTCTTATTTGATTCCAGATGAACATGGATTTGTACAGTTGGCACTGAGGAAAAATTACAATTCAGCTCCAACCAAAACCTTCATCTGAACATCTATATTTTGTGCAGCGAGGAGTGTTCCTGTTTATTATATAATAATTAGATTAGTTTAATCTCTTGTGAACGTTTCACATTAACTGTTTAGTTATGCCAGAAAGAGTGATTTATTTGATATATTTAAAATGTATTTATTTTATTTTAAGAATGAGTGTAAATGTAAAAAAATCTGAAGGAAACGGAGACGTGATCTTTAGGAGAGACCAGCAGCAACAAAGAAACCGCTTAGTTAGTTTAGTTTATAGTAACTGTAGTTTATAATTAACTAAAGGCTTTCTTTAACTTGAGGGGTTTGTTGCAACTCTTTGCAATGGCCTTTAAAACCATAAAGTACTTGAATAATTCATGTTATAATCTAAGAATATGTTTCATTCTCGCTTGTCTTGGTAAAGAACTTCAGACGGTGTCAGGTGATGTTCAGGAGAAACTCCTTCTGGACCGTCCAGCAGCAGCCCGAGTCCAGCTCCGTTTCCATAGTAACAGAGGATTTCTACATCTCCTCATGCACCTGTGAGCTCAAGCTGTATAACACGTCTACAAGTCTAATTTAACACCTCTTGTTCACTTTTCATGTTTCATAAAACTAATGGAAATGTCTGAGTTGTGTATTCTTAAATATAAAACAGTTTTGCTGACTGTCTTACAACTGTGTGTTGGGATTGATGTAATATGAATTTAAACGCTAATCGTGATTACCAGTGAATTTCTCTGTTTATGCTCTAAACGGAGGCTCAGAAAGCCACTGACATAAATATAACCTCATTTCAGAACAACCAACAGAATTATGTGCATGTTTTATGTGCCTTCAAATGCCCTGAAACTGAATGAATTCATCTGAATGCTGGACACTGATTCTCAAAACTAAGCCGCACTGTAGAAATGTAATTGCTTTTAAATCTTCAAAAACTAACATAAAAAAACCAAAAGTAGAATTTGTGTTCATCATGATTTCACATTCCTTTTCCAACAGATAGGCAAACACAAATCCCCAATCTTCCATACAGAGTAATAACTCGCGTTTCAGGCCGAATGTGTGACTTATGTTTGCATAAACAGCGCCATCTAGTGATATTACAGAGGGCTTGTGGCCGGAAGTCCCGCCTCTGAACAGTTTTCCGCTGCGGAAAGACGCGCTGTCCGTCACGTGCTCTCCACGTCACACGTCAGCGCGAGCACGTGAAACGCGATTATCCAGCAAACCGTGAATCTGACGAAACGTTGTTATAGAGCCGTGACTTAGTTCAAAACAATATCAGCCGCGGTCAGGCGGAAAGAGCCCGTGATAAAACTTTAGCAGGACTGTAATGAATAAAGTCCGTCAGTCAATATATTAATGATGGATAATCCTGAAGAAGATTCGCTGAACCTGCACGAAGATGAAGAAATCATCGAGGTTATTGATCTCGATGACACAGAACAGACCGCAGGTGTGTGTCTATCACTGAACGTTTACATCAGGGCTGTCCCAACTGGGTCCTGGAGGGCCGGAGTCCTGCAGAGTTCAGCTCCAGCTCATCAAGCTCTTACTAGATATAGACACTTCCAGTCAGGTGTGTTGAGGCAAGCTGGAGCTAAACGCTGCAGGACTCCGGCCCTCCAGGACCCAGCCCTGGTTTACATGGTGTGTGTGTGTGTGTGTGTGTGTGTGTGTGTGTGTGCGAGAGAGAGAGAGAGAGAGCGAGTGCGTGCGAGAGAGAGAGAGAGAGAGCGAGTGCGTGCGAGAGAGAGAGAGAGAGAGCGAGTGCGTGCGAGAGAGAGAGAGAGAGAGCGAGTGCGTGCGAGAGAGAGAGAGAGAGAGCGAGTGCGTGCGAGAGAGAGAGAGAGAGAGCGAGTGCGTGCGAGAGAGAGAGAGAGAGAGCGAGTGCGTGCGAGAGAGAGAGAGAGAGAGCGAGTGCGTGCGAGAGAGAGAGAGAGAGAGCGAGTGCGTGCGAGAGAGAGAGAGAGAGAGCGAGTGCGTGCGAGAGAGAGAGAGAGAGAGCGAGTGCGTGCGAGAGAGAGAGAGAGAGAGCGAGTGCGTGCGAGAGAGAGAGAGAGAGAGCGAGTGCGTGCGAGAGAGAGAGAGAGAGAGCGAGTGCGTGCGAGAGAGAGAGAGAGAGAGCGAGTGCGTGCGAGAGAGAGAGAGAGAGAGCGAGTGCGTGCGAGAGAGAGAGAGAGAGAGCGAGTGCGTGCGAGAGAGAGAGAGAGAGAGCGAGTGCGTGCGAGAGAGAGAGAGAGAGAGCGAGTGCGTGCGAGAGAGAGAGAGAGAGAGCGAGTGCGTGCGAGAGAGAGAGAGAGAGAGCGAGTGCGTGCGAGAGAGAGAGAGAGAGAGCGAGTGCGTGCGAGAGAGAGAGAGAGAGAGCGAGTGCGTGCGAGAGAGAGAGAGAGAGAGCGAGTGCGTGCGAGAGAGAGAGAGAGAGAGCGAGTGCGTGCGAGAGAGAGAGAGAGAGAGCGAGTGCGTGCGAGAGAGAGAGAGAGAGAGCGAGTGCGTGCGAGAGAGAGAGAGAGAGAGCGAGTGCGTGCGAGAGAGAGAGAGAGAGAGCGAGTGCGTGCGAGAGAGAGAGAGAGAGAGCGAGTGCGTGCGAGAGAGAGAGAGAGAGAGCGAGTGCGTGCGAGAGAGAGAGAGAGAGAGCGAGTGCGTGCGAGAGAGAGAGAGAGAGAGCGAGTGCGTGCGAGAGAGAGAGAGAGAGAGCGAGTGCGTGCGAGAGAGAGAGAGAGAGAGCGAGTGCGTGCGAGAGAGAGAGAGAGAGAGCGAGTGCGTGCGAGAGAGAGAGAGAGAGAGCGAGTGCGTGCGAGAGAGAGAGAGAGAGAGCGAGTGCGTGCGAGAGAGAGAGAGAGAGAGCGAGTGCGTGCGAGAGAGAGAGAGAGAGAGCGAGTGCGTGCGAGAGAGAGAGAGAGAGAGCGAGTGCGTGCGAGAGAGAGAGAGAGAGAGCGAGTGCGTGCGAGAGAGAGAGAGA
>NW_015507327.1:28725-38725 GCF_001515645.1 Sinocyclocheilus grahami | reverse complement strand
CTCTATCGCGCTTATGTTCACGTGATGTTGTAGTGCTGTGCCATCACAAAAGTTTCTCATTTGCAATAATTTTTCCATTCAAGCACAATAAGCAGTGAAAAAGATCTCGGATTGGTGCTCTCTCGCCGTCTAATCGCACACAACTCAAATAAAGCCGCCGGTCACACATCGTGAGTGAACTTTGTGTCACATTCTGGCAGCTAAATGCGCTTGAATGGACAAATTCACACACCTGTCAAAATGCTCTTCTTGGTGAGTGTTGGTGTAAATGCAGTCGATTATGTTTGTTTTTTTGTAGTCTCAAAATGTGGTGATGCGTCAATTATATGATTATGAAATGTCAATTATATGATTTTTGTCATTGTCCACTCCTAGTGACGGTGATGATAAAGTGGGACACGCAGGATTCTGTGGTTTGCAGAAAGCTATTCAGGTTGTTTGTGCTGCAGGGCAGATGCTGGCCTGGAAGCTGTGTTTGGTTGGGTTGTTCTGTTTCAACACTTCTGAGTGTTTGACCGATGAAAGCACAGTATGTGAGATAATGACACGATCACATGGGGAGAAAATAAGAAAAAAAGCAGTTTATTACAGAGTTATTGACCCTGTCATCAGAAAAGTTCAGTGCTACAGAAGAGACTGTGGCTGTTGTTTTCTCAGGTCATGATGGTCATCAGGGAGCGCTGACTTCTATAGCGTGTAATAAAGAGGGAACGCTGGCTCTGACGGGGTCAGTGGATGGTCAGGCTAAACTCTTCAACACATCCACAGGAAAGGTGAGTAGAGTTACAGCTGTGCCGCATCAGTGTTTTACATGTGACACTGTATTGCTATTTTTATGTGTTATTTAATAGATCAGGGAAGCGTGTGACTGTCGGACGCACAAGTGTTTCAGCAGAGTTTCTCTGAGCTGATGCTGTTGTAGTGTTATAAAAACACTATAAGTGTTCTCCATTTTCCTTAATGTAGTTTGAGTTTTATGCTACACTTTAAATGCTTTGTTACATTTTCCACCCAACTCATTAGCAATTAATCAGTTAAATGTTCACACAATGACTTGTCAAATATGTATTTTTTTGTATTATGATTGGGCCTGAAGCGAGATCTGGATGTTTCCAGCTGCACTGTGACGAGTGTCCAGTTACAGTTTAGTGTTCATTTCTAAGCACTGGACGTCGATGTGATCTGATGTACATCATGACTTGAACACCACCATAAATCATGTGTGATGCTTGAAATGTGATTTATTTATTTTTTCTTTAGGTGTTATGCTCATTGTCCAATGAAAACAGTGAAGCAAAAGACTCAATGCAGGAGCAGGATTCCAACTCTGTAGAATCTGTGGGATTTTGTAATGTGTAAGTAAAGCAAATAGTCTATTAATGTAATATATATCAAAACAAATCATTTTCATTAAGGCATCAGTATTTAGTAGCGTTTTGATGTGCTGTAAGCCCCTCCATGATTTTGAGCTGCTGGTCAGATTTCTGCACTAACCTCACTGATCGCACACAGTCACAGCCAATGCTGCTCTACAAGCAGGAGGAGCTGTTTTTAACATTTTTACAAAATATATATATATGTATTAGTAGGGATGTAACGGTATGAAAATTTCATATCACGATTATAGTGACCAAAGTTATCACGATTATCAATATTATCATGGTTTTGTTCAAATTAGATGAAAACGTTCAAAAAGAACTGATACACACACTGAAAACATTTCAATAAGTTTTATATTTGAAAATCAACAAACAAACTAATACAATTGGCAGCTATATGCACTTTTTTTAGCATAAACATTAAATGAACATTAACATGAAGCCCTAATAATAATACGTTCGTTCGTCTTGGCTCAAAGCCACTTGCTGAGAACTTTTCTTCGCGGAAGCTTTGCGTTAAACAAGTGAGATAACGAAATATTTAATCTCTAATCAATATTTTTTGTCCAATTATTTGCCCAGCTAGTTTTGGTACTGAGGTAAAAGTTACCTTGCATTCGCTATATAACAGTGGGTGGTGGTCACGAAGATGGCTGAGCAAATTTGATGCGTTTCCCCTTTTGCAGCGACTTTCTTCTTGCAAGATCGGCAGACAGGGTGACCGTCCTCGATTAAATTGCCTTCAGGACTCTTGTAAAAGCCAAAATACGACCAGACCACCGATTTGGTCCTCTTAGATGGCTGAAAAATCTCCCGAGCGCTGTCACTGCCTTCCCCCATTTCGTCTTGTGCAACAAAACAACAGCAACACCACTGCATGCTGCTTCTGCGTCAGACTGATGCTGGCTGGACAGGATTTACCGCGAGTTTTCAAAAGCGCGATAATCAAACACGGTTTTGATGATAATTAAATTTGAAACGGTAATATTAACTGTCAGTGCATGTTATCGTGAAACTGGTAATCGTTACATCCCTATGTATTAGTATTGTATAAAGTGCTATATAAATCTAGGTGTCTTGACTTTCAGGTTACCCTTAGTTGCTGTTGCATATCTGGACGGCACCCTGGCCATTTATGATATGAATTCACAGAGCCTCAGACATCGGTGTAAACATGAGGTAAAAACTTAGACTCTATAAATACGGAACCTGAATGTCTTCTCTCATATCATCTGTGTGTTGTTGAAGGGCTTGATGTGTGTGTGTGTGTGTGTGTGTGTCAGGTGGGTGTAGTGCACCTGCAGTGGGAGGAGGCGTCTGCAGTCGTCTACACCTGTAACCTCGCTGGCGTGGTCACTCTGTGGGATGCGAGGTCAGGAGTCATGATGTCAGAGTACTGCGGACACTCGGCTGAGATCCTTGACTTTGTGCTGAACAGGTTAGTCTGTTAAACCAAGAGTTCTCTAGGTTAATGTTCCATACATTATCAGCTTTATACTTCCATTATAAAACTTTTGAATTGATTTGTTTATTTTGGGCTTGTTCTTATTGTTTCCTGTTTTTCTACCAAGATCTTGCAACACGAGTGAGGCAAGACTTGTAATCATGACACAACTCAGATCTGTGTTTAAATACACCATTAACAGCCGGCTGTTCGCGTCGGTTCCACACGCACCGCATATCATTTCTGTCAATGCATTTGTCACTGCCTAAATGTTTTGGGAGTCACTTTGGTTGTAGAATGCGGTCGTCACTCCTGTAAATGACTGAGCGGTGTGTGTACAGAACAAGATTTAGCACTAAACGGTGAATTGACATCCGAATGTAGCTGCAGAGTGTGTGTGGCCATAGAGTCAGCATCATTTATTTTATAACTGTTTACTTTGACATTGGTTTCTGTGTTGTGATTGTCTGAAACTTGTAACAAGTGGAGAATCGAACAGAGCTTTGAAATCTTACTTCATGAGTATCATATACACCAGATCACTTCATTCTGCTCTGCTTTCATTTTTCAGAAAGCAACGATTGTTAAATAGAAAGTTCACCCAAACATGTAAAATCTGTCATCATTTGCTCAACCTCATGTCATATCAAGCTTTCACTCGTCATAAAAACAAACATGAGGGTTTTTATTCATAAAAGTTAGTCAGGATTTGTCCATAAAATTTAAATGAATGGTTAAACATGCTTTGTTGTCCTGATGCGTTCTCTCTCTATCATGGGTAAACATTAATTTGTGCTGTATCTTTTCCATACGTTGTCTTGTTGTGTCTGTGTTCACAGAGACGCGTCAGTCGCCGTCACCGCCGGAGGAGACCATCAAGCCAAAGTGTTCTGCCTGCAGAGACCCGACCGGTAGAGAACGTCTTCATCTGGATCCCATTAGACTTCAGCAACTGCAGTACACAGTCACCTGTAAACTGCAGCTTTTTAAAGTTTTAACAGAGCTGTGCTGTTCTGTCTTTGTCATTCTTGTCATGACTGAGTAAGCCTGACAGAGCGATTGTTCTTGTCTTTTGCTTAGGCTACATACAGCTGTAATTGGGATGTCACATACATTATATGGCCAAAATGATGTGGGTTTTATCTGTTCTAGTATTGTTTATAAAGACAAATCTCAGTACTTCACCATACAGTTACATTCTCGAGAAATGCGTGCCAGACGTTGATGCAGTCTGTTGCAGCGCTGTCATGCTGAAGTAGAACACGACCTTCCACAAACTCTGAAGCACATGTTTCTATAGAGTGGCACTGTATGATGAAGCATTGAGGTTTGTCCTCACAGAAATGACTGAAATAATTACACAGAAATAATTACACTCATTAATCAGAATGGAATGTCTACACTCGTTTGGCCATGCAGAGTATATAAAATTCAGTTCCAATAAGTTCTTGGTAAAAATGCACACTTAATCATAGGTTCAGATTTCTAGACCATTCAACTAAATGCTGGTCAAGGAACCGCTTTTGTCATTCTTCTCCAAGCGTTAGCTGTAAATCATTAGCAGTGACACAAATTCCCAACTGCCTGTGGACTGTCTTGGCAAAAGTTCAGTGCTGAATGAATGGCCATACGTTCTGTTGTGTTTAATCAATGTCATGTTGAAACAACATGAGTGCTGTCAACCTTAATTTTCTTCCTTTGTAACAAGTTACAAGAATGTTTGAAATGTGATGTGTGAATAAACACCAGTGATGTTAAATCCGCTCCAGGGGCTCGTTCCAATACTTCTGGCCTTTGCACTTTTCACTTGAAGTCAGGGTCAGAAATTAACAGGGTTTGGGGCAAAAATGCCATAAAAAAAAAAAAAACATTTAAGATGGAAGTGCAAAAAATGCTCCTGCACAAATAAACTAAATCATTAAGGCTGTTGTGATTAAAATGAAATGTGAAAAGTGTCAATGGCAGATATGCTCAGGTTGCATCAGATTTATAATTTTTTTTGCAACGCTGAGCATTATAACCAATCACACTATTTCTGATTTGCTTATAAATGCAATTTTTAAAAAAAAAAGTGTCGACAGTTTGTGTGATTGTAAAGAGTGCTTGCTTCAGTCCCATCACTGACTGTGATCCTGGTTAAAGAGGGCTTGAAGAACACAAGTGCATGCAGAACTGATTTTTAATTTCTGTTAAAATCTAATTCCTGTAAAATTCAAAATTATTCAAAATGTTTTCCCGGTTTTTTTCCTGCAGTCAGCATGCCAATTGCACGCTCCCTCAAAACTTGCGACATCTGTGGCATTGTGCCTTGTGATAAAACTGCACATTTTAGAGTGGCCTTTTATTGTGGCCAGCCTAAGGCACACCTGTGCAATAATCATGCTGTCTAATCAGCATCTTGATATGCCACACCTGTGAGGTGGATGGATTATCTCGGCAAAGGAGAAGTGCTCACTAACACAGATTTAGACAGATTTGTGAACAATATTTGAGAGAAATAGGCCTTTTATGTACATAGAAAAAGTCTTAGATCTTTGAGTTCAGCTCATGAAAAATGGGGGCAAAAACAAAAGTGTTGCGTTTATAATTTTGTTCAGTGTACATAATTCCTGTTGTGTGCGCACACTCTCAAGTGGTCAAGACTGCAAATGTGGGTATTGGGACAGACCTCAGTTCTGCAGAAGTGACCTGAAAGTGCAGCTCTATTACCTTCTAGTTGGATTTCTGATACGACATGCTCTGTGTGACAATGAGTACTAGTCAGTTAAACTATTTTAGAAACTTCACTGTATTCATTCAGTCACAGCAACCAGGACTGCTGAACTCCAGGTAATACTTCAGCAAAAGTATAATAATAATAGTTTTATAATTATTGTTGTAACACGCATGACTGTATAGCCGCAGATCTCATTAAGCCCCAGCCTGACCTCACTGATGACCCCATCTTGTGATTTTTCTTCAGTGATGTCCACTAGTAAGTGGGGAGCAGGAGTGATTCTAAACGAGAAACGTCTGTCACTTCGTTGCACTCATTCACTGACCACATTTCAATGTGTGTTTTTCTCGGTTAATCTGTTTCACAGGTAAAGAATACAATGGTAATAAGAAAAGTATCGTACAATGTACACTATTGAATATCTGTGTTTTAGTATAAATGTCCCTAATTTGAATTAGCTCAATTTTAAGAATGCAGTAATGTCTCCATTTCAGGTGTGTGTCTTTCTATACACTTTATCTGTTAGTAGTTACGCACATCTCTGACATCCCTCCTGACTCAAATTGTGTATATTGTCCTCCCTCTTTATCTGTCATGCGTACATGCTGTGCATGTCACAGGTTTGTAGGTTTGCTCGGGTGTTGCTCAGGGTTTTACGAGCGACGTTCCCCCCGGACTCGCCCCTGTTCACTTTCTCTGCTTGACAAATGACTTTGTCTCTTTCCAGCTGTTGTGGATCTTACCGTGTAGAGCTCTGATGAAAAATCAGGCTTATAATGGACTGTGCTATTGCTTTTTGCAGTTTGCTAACCTGCAAACTTTTCTTATTTTGTGCTAAACAACCTGACATGACCCTATAGTGATGAAGACCTGAGGAGTTTAATCTTCACTTCAAGCCAAGCTGACAAAGGTATGTTTTCTTTCTCACTTTTTAGTTGCTCTTTGAATAACATTTTAGGAAACCCAGCATTCATAAAGAAAGTATTGAATTTATGGTCAGGAGTTCCTCGTTCATGACTGTTATAAAATGGACACATACAAATTGACCATTTACAAGCAAAACATACAGTATATTAGCATCAGCTTTAATTTGTTATATGTTGATGTTGGCATTAAAACCTTTCTAATGGACATATTATAGGCTAAACATTTTTGTTATATATCAGAGCTAAATGTTCATTTTTACTTGTACTTGAAACATCTAATCTAGTATTGCATGTAATGCAAAGATGCTGAAAATGTTTAATAATTGCAAGGACGTTCTAAACGGAACTCTGAATGAACTGCTTAGTTTAAAGGTTTGGGAACATCAGTTAAGAACTATTAGCTTTGTAGATCACACGTACCTGGAATTGAACTTATAACCCCTCGTATTAGCAGCTTTTGTCTTATAAGGCAGGTTTACTACACCTTAGGCCTGTTTCACATTAAACACAAAAGTGCTTTTGTGTGTGTTCTGTGCTCTAGCTTGTTTTCTAATCTAACTTTTCTGATTTCTGACATTGTGTATCATGACAGTTGTTGGCTCTGTAATTAATTACTCTTGCTCCTCATTTGGAAAGGTTTCTGACTTTAAGAAATAAAGTGAGCAATAATATGCAACACAGGTGATCACTAAATCTAATCCAAACTAAATGTACAAATTAATAATAATTTCTAAGCCGTAATATTTCTAGTATGTCGTCACATTGCTCTGTCTTGCCACTCATTCGCTGGTTTAGGGTATCCTCATATTTTTGAGAAGGAGAACTGATAAATGTCCCGTTTCCAGTAGATAATGCACAATCCCGCAAAACCCAGACACATGAATCAAATTTGCACACATGACAAACCAAATTATCCAGAAAGGAAATATCATGATCAGAAGATCTGCTGTACTACTTATCTTTTTTTATTAAGCAGCATATAAAAGAAGGGGGGGCAGCTGCCACAAATAAGCACTAAAACCTTTCAGCGGAAGGGGAACAAAACTAATGGATTGCACATTGTTCAATGATATGTGTGGATGTATTAATCAATATTCAAGTAATGATGTATCGCGCTCTTCTTCCTGCAGATTTAACTCATTTATAATGCACATTTGGTGTGGAAAGTTGCAGTAATGGCTGCAGTGATGCGAAATGTCTCCGGGAGCAATGTGGAGGCCCAGCTGATCTATGCCATCACGCTGCCCGTCTCCTGTGCCATTATCCTGATCAACCTGCTCATCATCCTGTGCATCACCTGCAACCGGCAGCTTCACAACTCACAGAACTACTTCTTCCTGAGCCTGCTGGTGGCCGACATGTGCACCGGTGTGGCGCTTCCCTTCATCCCCTGGATGGGCCTAAACCGCCCTCTCAGCTTCTCGTCCTGCCTGCTGGTGCACATCTTTCCCAACTTTCTGTTCCTGGCCTTTCTCTTTAACCTGGTGCTGGTGCACTACGAGCGTTACAGGAGCATTGAGAGTCCGCTTCAGCGCGGACAGCTCTGGCTGCATCGGCGGTTCGCTCTGCCGCTGCTGGCTGTGTGGATGCTGCCGCTGCTGTTTGCACTGTTGCCTGCCTTTGGCTGGAACAACAAGGCTATTCACGATCGGAATGAGTGCTGTCCAATAACTAATAACACGGTGCTCTCTAACTGTGTAGCGCTGTCTGGAGAGCGTTGCTGTACATACCGCAGTGTCTTTCCAAATGCTTTCATCTATTTGGAAGTATATGGTCTACTGGCACCCGCCATCCTCTCCATCGCTGCCATGACGTGCCGGGTGCTGTGGATCACACGAGAACAACTGAGGGACATCCAGCGTCTGCAGCGAGCCGTAGCAAACAGGGAATGCAGACGGAGAATGGAAATGCGTTACGCTTGTTGTGTGGCAGCCGTTTCCCTCGCCTTCCTGACCTGCTGGGTGCCCTACATCGTTTACACCCATGTAGGTGTGGAGTTTTTGCTCCAACGGGGAGGAAAGAGCAATCGCACTGGCCACATTGTGCTGTCCTGTGTTGGCATCGGGGGCATTGCTGTCGTGCCTCTGCTTTTGGGACTCGCCAACAGGGAGTACACAGATCCGGTCAAGAAACTGTTCCGCAAACTGCGGCACCGCTACAGAAATACAAGCGTGCAAATGGACACTAGCCTTCGATTTAGTTGATGTGACTGACTTTTGATTAAGGTTTATGTTTACAGTATTCAGCTAAAGATATCCAGAGCTGTGTTTCATTTTCATCTTTTCTAGTGAATACTGGGTCTGAATGTCAAGAAAAGCTTAAAATAATCTTTATTCAGTGAGATTGTTTGTATAGAAGCAACTGCTGTGACACTCATCTACAATGGCCAAGGAGACTTTATGCACACAAGCTCATCTAAATCTATCTGAAGATAGAGATTTCTAGATTTAAAAAAATAAAATAAAATAATATATTTGTGAACAAATCATTAAAAACAATCAAAAACAAGTCATAATATTCCTGGCAGACTGAACCGGCTTTACTGAGGCTCTCTTTAGCGGCTGATCAGACCTTTGCAGAGGTTAGGAGGTCATTTGAATGAAAGCTGTATTTATTTCTGGTTTAGGCACTGCTGTTATATTATATTATTATTCTGTGGCAGATTTTACACATGAAATCTGTAATTCCCAGTTGTTCTAGTTGAAGGCAGCAGAGTAACAGATAGAAAATGTTAAAAAGGGGTATGCAAATAATGAATACATTTCAAAATAGATATATATGCTTAAATCTGCCATCAGTTTTACATCTGATTTGCCCATTTTAAAACCTATTTTCAGGAGCATTGTAAATAAGTGCACATTAAACCAGGAGCAAAGCATAAACAAGTCATGAAACATTTGGTTTTTGGAGTCAACTTTGTAATTAAATTTATAGCAGTACAATAATTTTCCCTTGAGAAACATGAGCGGATCTCTGTTATTCCTTATTCAGATATATGTTAATATCATATCACTCTCTGATGTGGTGTATTATACTAAATCTGAAGATATACCTTCCTCCTATGCTGACATTCTTCCTAATTTCAGAATATGATCACACTTTCAAATATGGAAGTATTTTTTTTGCTTCAAGAGAGAGCATACTTTGACCTTGTATTGTGGTCTTTATGTCTAAAAGATTAAGGGATGGTTTGGTTAGATGTTAGAAATCTACATGAGTTTGACAGTGATGAAAAACAGCAGTGTAGTAAAGAAAGATAACATTTTCAGAGGGTAATACTTTGATTCAATTTTGTGCAAAAGAAGAATGTATTCTTTGCCTGTGGTAAATAATTGAATTTAAAATGAACAATATCTTACTATACTTTACAGAGCTGTCACTTTATGGTAATGGTTAGCGGTTACCGGCTTGTATCACAATACCACTCAGGTTGTGTCGGTGCATTGTTTCTAACAGCAGGAGCTGAAAGTGGTGGGTGTTATAAATACACTTTTTTTATTTTTGCTATTGAATATTTTAGTATAATCTATTTAGT
>NW_015507327.1:28036-28561 GCF_001515645.1 Sinocyclocheilus grahami | reverse complement strand
ACCTTGTTGACAGTTATGAAAGAGGTTGCAGTGACTTCCAAAAAGCTGGTGTATGCTTTATCTGGTTAATATTACATCTCGCACATGATCAAGTGTTTTTGTGTTTCTGAATGCACTCCACTGACCATGAAGTCGTATGGATTCATTTGATGCACACTCAGTCACTGCTTTGTGATTCTCCACTACAGTAGTTCTTACAATCAACAACCCAACTGAATATTGGGATGGACCAATTCATGCAGTAAATTCCAGGCTTATACCCAGATGACCAATAGAGATTATACATGTGTGAGAGGCTAGAAAATTTGTCTTTATGCGCACAGTCTGCACGGACCCCCTGATGAAAAAATATTGTGTACTGTGCACAGGACTATGCGGCAAAGGGACAGATAAGGCTTACATTTGACTGAACGCTAAGCCCGATACTGAGTAATCTGTATTGTTGCCACCTAAAAGGTGCTTTTATCAAGTGGACAAAAGGAGAAAACAAATCTTGGTTTGCAGAGAAACAGGCCCGGCCACAGC
>NW_015507327.1:25566-26923 GCF_001515645.1 Sinocyclocheilus grahami | reverse complement strand
GAGAGAGAGAGAGAGAGAGAGAGAGAGAGAGAGAGAAAATATATCTGGGAAATAAAGAGAAATCCACACTATTCAACTATTTCCTTTTTTCCCCAAAATAAAATGCCAATGTTTTGTTAGTGCAAAGATCTCGAAACGTTGCTGGCTAATTTTGAAAACAATGGTAATGGTTCTATAGTGCACAGATTTTATTTGTTCAGTTTCATATATATATATATAAGGTGATTGGATTTGGATGTGTGTATTTTCCCTCTTAGGGAAAACAAACTTTTGCATCCAGTTTATAATATGGAAATATTATAGAATAATATTAATCAACAGGACATTTTTATATTTTGCTTTATTGTCTTTATTGTAATTTTTTTTTGCTCAGTCCAGCCTTAATTATGACACACTGCATATGCAATGTTTTGTTATTGGCCTCCAATTTGAATTATTTTCAAATCATGAAAGCATTTAATAAGTAAACATGAATTGTGACACATTTGCTTGGCATAGACGTTCTTCACATCATCTTTGCCTCAAACTGATGATGGTCCCAAGCAAATGCATCAGTATGCAATTTCATGTTTGCTTTGAGCTGTTTGACATCTGTTTAACCTTTCCAAGTCAAGCCCCCTAATTCAGCAGAATTTTCAAGTGGGACTGTTTACTCAGTGCTTCTCATTTCAAGCTTGTTTGGTCTTTTTTTTTTTTTTAAATGCTTTGTATATCTGTTCAGGGACCCCTGGCAGTAACAGATTCCCAGGGTCATGATCAGGAATGTCATGATGTGAGCGGAGTGGAGTGGGAGCGGAGTGGTAATATTTCCTTAAGAGCGCAGAGCGCCTTTCTGAAGATTCCGCTCCGCTCGCTCAATACGCTCAGCGCCGCTCGCTCAACCCAGAATGCCATTTGGTGATTTGCTTGTTCGAGACCGAGAATCTGTAGAGATCGAGAATAGTAGAGCAGTTATGGAGTTCAGATATTGTTTCAACGAAGTTGAAAAATCTAAGTTAAGAATGAGCAGGGAGAAGAAACTGAGAGGGAGTGCGGGGAGAGTTAGTAAAGATTCATATTGGAATCTGAAGCGGCACATTGCCAGAAAGCACGAGGATGTGCTACGCAAACATGGTGCCGCTAAAGGTGAGCTAGTTACATACCATAATAAAGGAATAAACAGGTAGGCTAAGGTTATATTCGGTTGTACGGAGCCCCGATCATGACATGCAGACAATCACGGCCAACGAATTTAGAATAGGCCAGTTCTCTTTTATGCTAGGACTACATTATGGCCACGAATTAAGTATTTGTTCGCTTGTTTAGGCATAGCTGCCACGAATTCATTCATTCGTTAATTCGTTCGTTCCCTAGTTTT
>NW_015507327.1:23599-24524 GCF_001515645.1 Sinocyclocheilus grahami | reverse complement strand
ACATGCTCTGGTCATGATTGTTGTCATGCAGTTGTGATTAACAATATAGGTGCATCCCAATTCACATACTTATGCACTATTCTATGATGTTTTGTAGTGTAAATACTGTGAATAATATGCTCACACTAAAAAAAAATCCAACAAGAAAAATAGCACTTTAAATACCCAGAGGATGCACTTGTTTTAACTGAAGAAATACAGTGTGGAATGTTGGACACTTCATGCACTCACCGTAATGGACAATCAGATGCTGGATGGCAAAATAACCTTTTAAACCTCAAACACTAGGGCCCCGTCCACACGGAGAAGCGTTTATCTGTAAAAGTAAACATTTTGTATCATATCGGCGTATCGTCAAGACGAATCCGGCGTTTTGGGAGCCAGAAACTGCTATTTTTTGTAACTGGGTCCCAGAGTGGATAAATCTGAAAACAACACCTTTACGTTTTCATGTGTACAGCCAATCCATCTATTTTGTGAAATGACGGTCACCTCACGTCTCGACACGTCTACGTCATGTAACAACAACAACAATGGCAGACTACATGCTTGTGTTCATGCTGCAGAAGATACTGAGCCTATTAGCTTTACTAACTTTACTATCTTTTCTTGTTGTTACATTGGGTTTGTATACAGCGCACAAGATTTATGTGTATGCACCAAGCCTTCTTCTCCAGTTTTAGCATATCTCTGTGGCAGAATTACAGCACCACATACTGGTCTGGCATGTATACTACATCATTTTCAGTCAGTTTCAGTGGTTTTGTGTATACGCAGATATTTCTTAAGACGACACTGTGTTTACGGAAGAACGAGGGAAAAAAAACATTGGATAGGTAAAGCTCTGGCTTCTTGTGGATGAGCCTTAGATCAGGGGTCTCCAACCCTGCTTCATCCTGTAGACTTCAGCTCTAACCCCAGTCAA
>NW_015507327.1:21755-22119 GCF_001515645.1 Sinocyclocheilus grahami | reverse complement strand
CTAGCGGCCAGTCGATGAATTTCAGTTTTAGTCACTTCTGTGTTGATTTCATGAGAGAGACCGGAAGGTTACCGCTTGGTTTGAACTCACCACTATAGTGATTAGTGCTCCCTTTGGTTGGGTACTTGTAACTTCATTTATATCATTGTAGCTCTCTTTTTATTGTTGCAACATGAAATCAGTTATTTGATTTTGAGCGAAGAGAAATAATAAATAGTTTGCTTTTAAAAGATGATCTACGTTCTAGCTAAGGCATTAACTAGTCTGCATTCATTAATGATCTTTGATTGCTTACATTTGTCATAAACAATGTGTAAAGCTTTTAACTGGGTTGATATAATCCTTAATTATTTGTGACAATATT
>NW_015507327.1:20595-21745 GCF_001515645.1 Sinocyclocheilus grahami | reverse complement strand
ATTACAGCACCACATACTGGTCTGGCATGTATACTACATCATTTTCAGTCAGTTTCAGTGGTTTTGTGTATACGCAGATATTTCTTAAGACGACACTGTGTTTACGGAAGAACGAGGGAAAAAAAACATTGGATAGGTAAAGCTCTGGCTTCTTGTGGATGAGCCTTAGATCAGGGGTCGCCAACCCTGCTTCATCCTGTAGACTTCAGCTCTAACCCCAGTCAAACACACTTGAACACACCTGAAGCTAATCAAGGTGTTCAGGGATATTTGTCAGTTACCTGCAGGTGTCCCGGAGCAGGTTGGAACTGAAGTCTGCAGGAAGGTAGATCTCCAGGAGCAGAGTGGGAGATCCCTGCACTAGATGGTTGAGTACTCAGTGCATAGAATATGTCTATGGTAGATTTTATGGGACAGATGTTTTAGTTTTTTTGTCAGCCATATTTATCTTACCTTTATTTCTTTTACTTTTCAAGGAACTTCACAGGGTATGAACATGAAAGTACATCTACATATAACAAGCAACCCAGACAATATAATAACAAACAGAATGTATGAAACAAACTACAATGACCTGCAGCTCTGGTGTACAGAACCGCTTCCATGCCAAACTCACATCCATGCCAGTAGCTGTCCGAGTACTGACACTATTGAGATGAATAAGAGCTAGCTAGACATAAACGTCTTACAAAAAATCTTACAGAGTGCACCTTCAAAATATCTCAAATAGAATTTTAAGTATTACAATAATTACAAGTGTTTTACTTTAGTTGTGATTATGTCTGACATACTGTTGTTTTTGGAACCCAATGATTTGTATTATCAGTACTTAAAAGCTGCCTTTATCATGTGGACATAAAGAGAAAACAAATCTTGGTTTGAGGAGAAACAGACCCGGCCACAGCAGACAGCTCTGGATGGATGTGAGGAGGAGGTGTTTTGGCTGCAGCTCTGCTGTGGATGGAGAGAGAGAGAGAGACGCTGTGTTCTGTGTATTGCTGTCATTGTGCAGTGCATTCCAGCACGTTCCTGCTGCGAGATCAGCCTTACATGGAACACTGGACTGTGCTTTAGGTAGTACTCTCCTGTAATAGCACTGTAAAACCCAATAGTTTACCTTACTTAGATATAATTAGTTATCTTTACTTAG
>NW_015507327.1:18510-18932 GCF_001515645.1 Sinocyclocheilus grahami | reverse complement strand
GCCACCTGTTGGTTTGGCATGCTCTTGACAGTGCTTCATAGCATGAGTTTGCGTTTTCATGTGGATGGAGATTAAAAGAAGTAAAAAAATCTGTTTATAAAAATACCCATGTACGTGTGGACATGGCCTAAGTTGAGTAAACCTAAAGTAAATGATCAAGTACCCCATACAATTCTTTTTTAATTATTAGAACTCTTGTGCAAGTGAACTATACCAACTAAGCATTTGTCAGTACAACATACTATTCCTATTGCACTTGTAGCATTTGGACCAATGTCTGTGTGTTGATAAACAATATTTTAACAAATAATATCTAACACTCCTTCACCTAACCAAAGGGCCAGCTATTAGGGTCTATTAACCCTTCCCCCGAAATCCAACTAACACCTCAAAAGGGCAGAACAGGCCTCTGGTTCCATGGC
>NW_015507327.1:18012-18252 GCF_001515645.1 Sinocyclocheilus grahami | reverse complement strand
ATATATATATATATATATATATATAAAAAATATAATATAATTTTTTGAAAAGGGTTATTACAGTTTTTCTCGATGGCTAAAACACTATATATCCAGGCTTTTGAACTAAAATTTCAAAACCATAATGCCATTTTTCAAAAAGCACACCCATTTTGCTGAACTATAAACACTATTCCCCTGCTTTAACCCATGAGTCAGATTTGGTGAACTGTTACTGCAAAACTCTACACACAAATCCCT
>NW_015507327.1:15159-17001 GCF_001515645.1 Sinocyclocheilus grahami | reverse complement strand
TGCCTAGACATATCAGTAGATGCATGCCAGGGGTGGATCAGGCATGCAAGAGGATTTTACCCTCGCTGGCTGGGTAGGGCCAATATAGCCTGTGACGTGGACCAGATTCTCTGGCCTGACCCAGAACAAAGACGGGATGCTGAGGCGGAATTTTTTTTTTTTTTGTACAGTTGTGCTGTGTAGTACATGAATGAATACAAATGTGCCAATGTATACATTGTGTCTTTTCTGTTCATGTGAAAAGGTTGAGGGGGAGAACCACAAGCAACATAAATTACCAGTTTTGGATATATTGTTTTGACTTTATTGCACCAGTGTGTAATACTATGTTGTAGTGTGTGGTTTTTGACCGCTTGTGTGTGTGATGTCTAAGGGAAAAGTTTGTTTTTTTTCAGTAAGAGTGAATGGTTTTGAGTGTAGAGCTTAATTTTGACCTGAAAATTGGATGTTTGGGGAATTGGGTGAGACATTATGGATTTGAGAATACGAGGCATAGTTTCAAGAAATGTGTTTAAGCAATCGAGGAAAAACTGTAATTAGGAAAATAGTGTCAATAATGCAAAATGACAATAGTAAACACTCAATTTTCAGTTAAAGACAGATCAGCATTGAATTCAGTGGTGTCAACATCCAGCTCGGTTTAGTTTAAATAGTATCTGTGCAATCATGTCTTACAGGTTATTACATGGGGAGGTTTTAGGTCCGATAATTAACACCTCTGTTTTTTTCAGAATTTAGCAGTAAGAAATTACTTGTCATCCAGTTTTTTTATATCGACTATGCATTCCGTTAGTTTTTAAAATTGGTATGTTTCGCGGGGCCGCAAAGAAATATAGAGCTGAGTATCATCAGCATAACAGTGAAAGCTAACACCATGTTTCCTGATATCTCCCAAGGGTAACATGTAAAGCGTGAAAAGTAACAGCCGTAGTACTGAGCCTTGATGTACTCCATACTGCACGTTTGATCTATATGATACCTCTTCATTCACTGCTACGAATTGATGGCGGTCAGATAAGTACGATTTGAACCATGCTAATGCACTTCCACTAATGCCAAAAATGTTTTCTAGTCTATTCAAAAGAATGTTGTGGTCGATAATGTCGAACGCAGAGCTAAGATCCAGTAGCACTAATAGAGAGATACAACCACGATCAGATGATAAGGGCAGGTCATTTGTAACGCTAATGAGAGCAGTCTCAGTACTATGATACGGACTAAATCTTGACTGGAAATCCTCACAGATACCATTTTTCTCTAAGAAGGAATATAATTTTGAGGATACTACCTTTTCTAGTGTCTTGGACAGAAAAGGGATATTTGTTTACAACGCAGAATCAACTTACAACGCAGAATCAATGGGGAAATCACACGGCGGCGGGACATACTTTTACATCAATGAGAGATGGTGTACAGATGCAACTGTGTTAAAGAAGATGTGCTGTTCAGATCTAGAAGTGCTCTTCATTAACTGCAAGCCTTTCTACTCGCCGCGGGAGTTTTGCTCATTCATTCTCGTCAGTATTTACATTCCTCCGCAAGCGCACATGAGCTCCACTTTACAGAAACTCACTGATCAGATCACAGAGACAGAACAACAACACCCGGACTCTGTTTTAATCATTCTTGGGGACTTTAATAAAGCCAATCTCTTCCGTGAACTGCCAAAATACAGACAGCACATCACATGTCCCACCAGAGACAGTAATATATTGGATCACTGTTATACCACAATAAAGAATGCATATCACTCTGTTCCACGAGCAGCTTTGGGGCTCTCTGATCACTGCTTGGTTCATCTTATACCGACCTACAGGCAGAAACTGAAATCAGCTAAACCTG
>NW_015507327.1:13063-14971 GCF_001515645.1 Sinocyclocheilus grahami | reverse complement strand
ACTCAGTCTACATTTCAATTTGCACATAATATACCTGTACATACAAAACTGTCTATTGTAATATACCTGCACATACAATTGTCAATTTATATATTTTTATTCCTTATTTACTTATTCTATTTTTTATTTTATTATTATTATTTTTTTTATTATCTGTGTTTTGTTCTGTCACTGTCATTGTGTTACACTGTGGAAGCTTCTGTCACGAAAACAAATTCCTCGTATGTGTGAAACATACCTGGCAATAACGCTCATTCTGATTCTGTTTTTTTGATGAGAGGCTTAATAACAGCCAGTTTAAAGATTTTGGGGACAAATCTAAATGACAGAGACGAATTAATAATAGTCAGAAGAGGATCTATGACTTCTGGAAGCACCTCTTTTAGGAGCTTAGATGGAATAGGGTCTAACATACATGTTGTTGTTTAGATGATTTAACAAGTTTATACAAGAGGCCATATGACTGACAGGTAAAGCAACCAATCCCATTTTGTTTTGTGCCACGTCATTTTTAGGAGTGTGGAAATGTCCCCACAATAACAGACCGTTGTGTGTAAAACTCTTGGATGTATTTTGAAGTCTATGCCACGAATGTTACATATTTCACATACTTTTGAAAACCAGCATATAGTTGATCCTGATAAGTGCTCATTGTCACAGCTATAAACATGACGGCTTTCTTCCATGAGGGGGTTTGGCATCCCAGCATATTTGTTTCCAGGCGGAATGTTAAAGAACATGACACGCACGTCTCCCGTAAATCCTGTATAAATCAACCAATCCAATGGCGACGTTGAAACTCCTGAAGTGTTTCCAATTTTGTGTGCTGTACTCATCAGACGTTCAGCCAACGGTCCGTGGGCGTGACTTCTGAGATAGACGGGGAGCCCCAAACTTAGTTAAAACAAATTTAGATGTATTTAACAGTGTGCACCCTTTAGGGGTAGTTGATTACTGGTTAATTGAGTAAACCATCATTAACAAGTTATGTTTGTTTAAAGGCGGTCCATATTTATTGTGCTGATTGCTTCTGTGTGCCTTAGAAAAGATTAAGTTCTGTTCTTGTTAGTGTGCATGTTAGTGCATGTCTGTTTCTGTAATTTTGCTTCTAAGTTTGTATATCTTCATTATGTGCCCATTAGGGCTGTGCGATTCAGAAGAGCCTGTGTCTGTGAATGCTTCTCATACTCGCTCCTCTCTGCCCCACGCAGCGCGAATCCCACGTCACGGACGAGCCGTTCATGCTTGCAGCACTCACAGCCTGACTCGTAATGCTCGTTTATACTCGCACCCGGCTCCGCAAGTCTCCGCGAGCGCATCTGGCAGTATGGACGAGGCTTGACACACGCTCGCAACCTGTGTCGACTCGCGCCTGGTTATAAATTTAAAATCGCAAATCAAATCGCAATCGTAATATCTGTCAAAAAAAAATCGCAATTTTATATTTTCCCCCAACATTTTCCACTTGCTCTTAAAATCCCAAATACTTAAAATGAATAAATCATCCTATGTAACATATGTAATACTTTAATAATTGACTTAAGAAATACAGTTCTTTATTTATAAAAAATAAACAAATATTTTCTGTGAAATTCAGTAATTAAGTTAATTCTGTAAAAGTAGTTATACCACTATAATCTTGCCTGCTGAAAAAAAAAAAATAGAACCCCTCCCAAAACACAATAAAAAATGTAATGGATTTCAGGGTTATAATGGGAATTGTATTGGTTTTAATGTAAACTATAGTGGTGTCTATTTGATGGATTATATTGGTGGGATGTAATCTGGCAGATGGCAACCAATAGAACAACAGTAATTCCTATTGGAATAATGCCCAAAACAAAAAGGAATTTTGTAATGGTTTAATGGAAACTATAAGAATTTCTGTGATGGTTTCTATTGTTTTTT
>NW_015507327.1:7180-12360 GCF_001515645.1 Sinocyclocheilus grahami | reverse complement strand
ACAATAAAAAATGTAATGGATTTCAGGGTTATAATGGGAATTGTATTGGTTTTAATGTAAACTATAGTGGTGTCTATTTGATGGATTATATTGGTGGGATGTAATCTGGCAGATGGCAACCAATAGAACAACAGTAATTCCTATTGGAATAATGCCCAAAACAAAAAGGAATTTTGTAATGGTTTAATGGAAACTATAATAATTTTTGTGATGGTTTCTATTGTTTTTTTCAGCAGGGTAATGATACCCGTACTGTGCTGCACATTATTGGCAATATTGAGCTGAAGCTTGAGGTTATAAATTTAAAATCGCAAATCAAATCGCAATCGTAATATCTGTCAAAAAAAAATCGCAATTTTATATTTTCCCCCAAATCGCACAGCCCTAGTGCCCATTAGCATTTTATAATTCTTTTTGGCTTTATTTAGTCATTTTGTGCATCTTTCTGTATTTATGTCCTTGTGCAATCTGCACATATGCAGCATTTAGGATTATGACCTTGTCATTTTTGCTTTTATGTCCCTTTTTAATTTAACTTTGTGTTCTTATTCCTTTTTGTATAAATTTCTGTTTTGCTTCATAGTATGCATTCTTGTTGGTATTTATGTTTTTTTGCATTTTTCCTATTTATGCTGGTTTCAAATAAGCTTGCTTTGGTGCATCATGGAATGTGGGAGAAACCAAAATTGAGGATAAAATCGATTTTTTCCCTTTTTTTTTAAATTACTTGAACTATGCATAAATGGCTGTTAAATAATAATTTGTGGATTAATGCATGTACAAAGTTTTTAATATTGAGATTTGGTTATTTGTTGAATGTAATTCCTGGTTGCTTGCATCCACATCAATGGTTGTGTCCATGAGTATAAATGCTCACAAGCTGAAACTTCACAGGATTGTCAGTGTAAGATGGAGTTTGGAAAGCAAATAACCTGCTGAAGATAGAAATCGTGAGTGATTTTTTAATGCTTATTTTTCTCTTATACTTTGTTCCTGTAATTATTTACCATGCCTGTATATTTGTGCATTTCATGGTACTGAAACATCTAACCCAGGGGTGGCCAACACTGGTCCTGGAAAGCCTCAGTCCTGCAGAGTTCAGCTCCAACCCTAATCAAACACACCTGAACCTACTAATCAAGGTCTAACGCCTGTTTCACACATGCTCCGTCTGCAGTGCGTATGCGGTCCGTGTGCGTTACGTATGCGGTGCAGAAGCAGCACGGACTCATTGTGCTTCCACACAGGATGCGTTTGCAGTTCGCTCCTGATCCGCGGCTGTTTCACATATACTCCGTCTGCAGTGCGTGTGTGTTGCGGTTTTTTTACGCACCCATGTTAACGGATTAGAGCTTTCACACTGCATGCGGTTGCGGTCCGTCAGTGCGTTCCAGGTGCGGCGCGTCTGCAGCAGTGCAGCGATCGTTTACGCACCGAGTCTATTTTTGCTGTGCTGCACGCACTGAATTAAAGTGACAGCGCTTTGTTCGCGGTAAAAATGAACATGGATTGAGACTGAAATGTAGTAATTTCACAATAAATATAATTAAAGTCTACTGCATTTCACGGGCTTTTTGGCTAGGTTTAAAACAAACAAAAGTGCACTTTTAGATATAAAAGGCAACATATGCACTTGTCTTGTGGAGGTAGAAAAACAAAGTTCTTTAGGACCCGCTGGACTGTTTGTAATAAAGATTTAAATGTAAAAGGCACGAGAGCCGACTGTTTCTGTCAGTGGTAAGTTTTAATTTAAAATATTTGTGATAACCTAACACAAGAAAGCTATATGCTGTATTCAAACGTGTTTCCACTTGCTTGAGCAACTTAATATATACATCTAAAAGCCAAATGCATTTAATACGCTGTTTATATTAATTGAGTTTAAACATGAATACATCTATGAAAGATTGTGTTAACTGTACTGTGTTAAAAGAGGATCACAATGCTGAAAAAAGCACTTTCAGTATAGGCTAACTACGTTTGGATTTGAAATCAAAATAATGGATAAATGTTGTGTTTGTGGTAAACCGTCGCGGATCAGGAGTGAACTGCAAACGCGTCGTGTGAAAGCACAATGAGTTCGTGCTGCTTCTGCACCGCATACGTAACGCACTGCAGACGGAGTATGTGTGAAACAGGCGTAAGTGTTGCTAGAAAGCTACAAGCAGGTGAGTTTTTATCAATCGCGGATCAGGAGTGAACTGCAAACGCGTCGTGTGAAAGCACAATGAGTCCGTGCTGCTTCTGCACCGCATACGTAACGCACTGCAGACGGAGTATGTGTGAAACAGGCGTAAGTGTTGCTAGAAAGCTACAAGCAGGTGAGTTTTTATCAAGGCAGGACTGTGGCTCTCCAAGACTGATGTTGTCCACCCTGAGCTAACCAGTAGAAGGTTTATATTGAGTTTGAATATGAGCCAATCAGGAGTTTTTTTTTTCTTTCTATTAGCGGGTGCTGTTGGAGGCACAGCTTGACTCTGATGTAAAGAGCTGCATCAAGAGAAACTGCCTCAGAGGAGAGTATTCTGCATGTATTGTGAATTATACTTCCATAATTGTTTCTTTAGTTTATCACTAGTGTAACTTTTTTTTGTCTATTTCAGTTAAGACTCAATGTAGGCACATTCTGTTGGAACTTGATTCTCATTTTATTCACAAATGATCTGTGAATTTGAGGATTAAGTTATTCCCTTTTTTTCTCAAATGCTTCGTTGTCGCTGGAAATGGGTGCGTAACATTCAGAAATTCATACACACAAAGTCTGTATAGGTCTATTTGTGTAATTATTTGCTTCCGAGCAGTGCTGAATCATAATGGTTTAAATTATGCATACAGAACAAACGCAGTGGTTGCAAAGCATTGCTGTGCATGTAATTAATCAGAGTAAAGTGCCATTTTTGTTAAGCCCTTGATATTCAACATCCTCCGGGTTGTCCTGATTGTACAAACTGGAATTGATAAGAGTAAATGTGTATTGACTCAAGTTATGCTATAGCATCATATGCATAAAATGTTATTTTTTAAAATGTCATCTCAAATTATCAACAGTCCCTGAAGTCTGCTATTAAAGACATTGTTGTAAAACATTCTATTCATGTGGTCCTTATGTAATATTGACTGTGAAAGATGCTGTGTGTAGAGGTCTGTGCGGTTCTATTCTACACCCACCCGCTCCTGCTATATATTCACTCTGTTCACCCGCTGTCTGCTTAGAATAATTTTCTTCCCGACCCGACCGTTCCCGCTAAATTTAGGTCTCATTTCCAGAATCTCACATTTAAATTTCCGCAACAAAGAAAGAGAGCCTGCACAAAATTGTATGTTATTTTAGTCGTCTTGAATTTATTGACTTTGACTTGAATTTATATGAATTATCTTAAGACACAAAATTCGTTTAATATTTTATGCAACACCGTAGGAAAAAAAAAGTCAGAAAATAAAATGTATTTCTTTTTCATTCGTCTTGTCAGGATACAATTCTAAACAACACAATAGGGAAAAAGTGTCGCAGAGAGGAAAAAAATTTAGGTTGTACAAAAATAGCCTATTGGCTATTTTTATTCGTCTTGTCAAAATACTAAATTCGCTTGACATTTTTCTGTTAACACAGTAGGAAAAGTGTCGCAGAGAAAAATAAATACGACATCTTTCATTTAAAATTATAGGCTAAGCAAAATATAAACACAACCGAGTTGAATGTCCTTCAAGGACAGTGCATCCACACTTTGCTCCATCCTTATTCTGCTTTGTCACTCATCGTCAACCTGCCTGTTCTGTCTGAGGGCCATATATTTATCACCGGTACAGCCTGCTTGGAGCATCGTAAAACGCAGGACGGTAAAAGCATGCATGCAGTGCGTGCATAACAGTCCTGAGCGCAAGCTGTACCGGTGGTCAATAAGAATAAAGTGCAGATATGCTGTTCTAAATAAACGTCGGGAACGGGATATTGTTAGACCGCCTGCTCCCGTTCAAATTACACCAGAGTTACCGACGTTAAAATATTTCCAGCATTGTGCAAATTGGTTATTTTGCTTGGTCAACAGCTTACAATCTCTCTTTAAGCTCCGATATCGGATAGATGGGGCGCCCCAAACTTAGTGACAAGAAAAGTTAAAGATCCATATAGCAATGTGCACACTAAAGCGTTTCAATGGTTGTTCATTCATGGCTGCATTGATAACTGCTTGTCATTTGACCTTTTATGACTTCTTGTTTGAGTTTAATTAACGCACTCCACATGTCTGCTGTGCATCTTGATTTTTGTCTGTTTGATACTATTTCTGTTTTTCCTCCTCCGTCTGTCAATTCCAGAATCCCAAAGCTGACTTCATTCCAACTGTAGCAACACTTTGTCCTCTGGTCGAATCGGGGTCTCAGACAAGACTAACATGAGCAAAGCAACACCCTTCCCCTCAACCAAAATCAGTTTTAAAATTAAAATTAGGATCTGTAGAGAAGCTGGTTTGTTTAAAGGAATAGTTCACCCGGAAATAAATTAAGTAATTGTTATTAGTCAGAGAGCTTTATGACCCTGCATAGACTCAATGGCACTACGACTTATTACTACACTATTTGTTTTCTTTGCGCACACAAAGTATTGTCGTAGCTTCATAAAATGTAAGGTTAACCACTGTTACATGGACTTTTGTAATGATCTTGTTACTATCTCTCTGGGTCTTGAATGTGTTAATTGTGTTGCTTTCTATGCAGGGTCAGAAAGCTCTTGGATTTTATCAAATATCTTAATTTGTATTCTGATAATGAACGAAAGTCTTACAGGTTTGGAACGACATGACGGTGAGTAATTACTGACAATTTTCATATTTGGGTGAACGGTCCCTTTAATGTTTGTCTTGTTTCAGTTTCTTGCAACTCCAAATATTAATTCAACGTTTTATCTGTGATCTCATCCTACAGGTATTCTGGACATCTTAAAGAGCACATTTTTGGCTTTGTCAGTGCTACAGAATTCCAAGATCTTTTAATCTAACTTCATTATAAATGGCTCACTTCAGCTCACAGATGGATCTAATTTTCACAAGCAGCTCACAGTGTTCCTGTTACTCTTCTAGATGCATCAGTTACAAATGTAGTATTTAATTCTCTGGTTTGTTCCAGTGAGGTCCTGACAGTGTTAATAATTTCTCCTGGAAAATCAACTGCTGCTGAGGTGAGTC
>NW_015507327.1:3876-7002 GCF_001515645.1 Sinocyclocheilus grahami | reverse complement strand
TAATTTCTCCTGGAAAATCAACTGCTGCTGAGGGGAGTCCTCCTGTGATTTCTTAATATTTACAACATTGTGTATATTGTCCTTTTAACTGGGTCGAGCCATGTTCCCCAAAAAGCCTTGTGTTGGAGAATATGATCCTCCAATGCTAGGTAGTGGGTTGAGTCAGTCACCTGCAGGTGCAAATCCATTGCTGCTGAGCTCAGATATCAGATAGATGGGGCAATCCATCACTATAAACATTGTATTAGACTTGGCTGTCATGTTGGAATTCGCTAAATCCTACATTCCAGCTGAGGACATGGCAAGACACCCTCTACTTCAACTTCTTGCACAGCCTAAGCCAATCAGGAGGATAGAGAACTCCTTTTTGTTCTAGAACCATGTCAGCCACAAATGGTTGATTGTCCCCTTATATCCTACAGATACCATGGCCAACTTGGAGGAGCTGGATGTGCTGTAATTCTTCTTCCTGAGTGGAAGTCCATTGTCATTAGTGACTGCAGCGTCTACCTGTAAGTCTCATGCTACAAGCTCTTCTATAGTTATTTGACCTTAAATGGCTCTCTATTACGTGACCTAAAGACTGGACAGGAGAACCAGTTTTATACTGGTCAGACAAAACCAGCATGATGGGGTTTAAATTCAGGCTGCCACAAGTCAGATTGTGCCGATGGTCAATGAAGGGACGAGGTCTTCGCAGGGGATCTGTCTCTGGGGCGCATGTAGTTGACATGGTCTCCACTGACATTCAGGGCTGTAGAGGTCATCTCTATGTGCTGATCCACCATCTGGTCTGGATATGAACTGGATCTGGGTGTCTACAGTGACCATCCAATCTGGATACAGACTGGATCCGTATGGCTACATGAAGGTAGGCAAGTGCACATAATGCACTTTAAGAATATTAATGTTTTTTTTTTTTTTTTCTCACCTAATTATGTACTCCGTTTTTCTTTCTGTTTTCTATGCACTCCCCCTACATGCGTACAGTGGTTTGGCACTTCTGTAGTCCAGAAGCTCCTCTCAACCCATCTTTGGCTTTACGGACACGTTGAATCTACCAGAGGCCATGGCGACTTCACTTTCTTCCAGACCACACACACGCACACACAAAGTAAGCATGTTTGCAGTCTTTAATATATGGGAATATAATAGTCATCTATTCAAATAACTCCTTTTAAATGTAATGCTGATAAGATCACTTTTAACATCACATGCTATTGTCCTCAGGTCAGCTAGGAGTTTGAGTTTGATGTGCTGTTGTCCTGTACATTGGCATGAGGCCAATTCAGGTAAAAGCCAAGTCCTCCAAGCTCTTCTAGCCTCATTTGTACTTGGCCTTTGTAAATGGCGAGAATGTTTCTTGAGTAATCTTACCTAGTTGAAATGGATCTGTAACTGGTGGTTTCTATTATTCTTATTGGTCACTTTACAGGGTTGAGCTTTTTCCCCTCAAAAGCTTTATAATGGTGAATGCAGCCAGCCTTTAATGCAGCTTTTAATTGATCAATGCTAGGTATAGTAATTGTTGAGGATCAGGACAGATTGCAGCTAAAGCAAGCAAAGCTCAGATATAGGAGTGCCCCATTGTTGGTGAGTGGAAATGCGTTTATCCATGTGTGCTAAAAAGCTTTAGGTTTGGTTGATCATTTGATGCATTGATTTTAATAATTTAATTGTTTGCAGTTTTAACAGGTTAAAAAAAACTAGATTGAAAATCAAAGGTTTTATGCTTTTTGATTTTCTTAAAGCTTAAGCTATTTTATGACCCTTTCCTTTTGTCCCTTGTCTAAGGCTTTGTTTCCCTTTGGTTTGAAACCACTTATTTTAAGTGCTGCTTAAAAAGTTAACAATGCTACTTTTTGCATTTCCCTGTGCCCTTATGCCTGCTATTTTCAAGAACTTGATATTTTGAGCTTAAATCAGACTATGAACATTTGTGAAGCATTTGGTTTGGTAATGGGGCTTAGGTGTTCAAATTAGTGTGGATTTTTATTTTTCTAATGCATTTTTTTTCATGATCGTAAATGTATTTTTTTCTGAAAAAAAAAAAGAATACAACACCTTAAGTAAATGTATATTATGAAATGCTGTTGCATACTTGGCTGACAAACTGAAGGTAAGTTATAGGTTACACTTTCAATCCCCCAACTGCTATTCTTGGTCTCCATTTATACTCTCGAAAGCTGTGGGGGATCATGGCCATCCTTAAATGCATCATGATCAACCAAAGTTAGGTTTATTGTTTGAGGAGCAGAACGGAGTAGTCAGTCACCTGCAGGTGCAAATTCAAAACCAAAACAACAAGCTCCAATATCAGCCCCAGACTTGGTGATAAATTATGTGCAAGAGGTGACTTAATGTGCGCACAAGGTTTAGAGATGGTTGATTTTATTGGTGTGTTAAATGAACCATAAACTGATTCAGATTTGTTTACAAAGGATCTCCACATTTCTGCTGTGCTGCTTTCCTCTGTCTTTATGATTTTTTAAGTAATCTTTATTTTGTAAAGGTGTCTTGTTAGTGTGGATGTATGATTTGTAGTTTGTCGTCATTCTTTGTGCATTCTTTAGTTTCATATCTCCTTTTCCTCTCCATTTGCATACATTGCTTTTTGATTTTGTTTTGTTCTAGTATTTATGATTTTGTGCTTGCGGTTAATGGCGGTTAACTTGTGCATAAAGAGCAAAAATACAAAAAGGAGCACAGTTTTTATGCTTCGTTTATAGCATAAAAACCCCATAATTTCTCACCTATTTATTATACTATAACTAGGAAGTTCAGGATTGTGCTTTGCACTTTGGATTAAAGTGATCGATTACC
This sequence comes from Sinocyclocheilus grahami, assembly GCF_001515645.1. NCBI lineage: Eukaryota > Metazoa > Chordata > Actinopteri > Cypriniformes > Cyprinidae > Sinocyclocheilus > Sinocyclocheilus grahami. The sequence goes on along the minus strand of NW_015507327.1, from coordinate 4,179 downwards.
ATTAATTTCATTGCCTGTTGAACGTTGTTTGTTCCTTCAAGTCAAGTCACCTTTATTTATATAGCGCTTTTAACAATGCAGATTGTGTCAAAGCAACTTTACAGCATTAAATAGGAAAATAGTGTCAATAATGCAAAATGACTACAGTAAACACTCAATTTTCAGTTAAAGGCAGTTCATCATTGAATTCAGTGATGGGTTTTTTGGAGCAATCTGTCTAGGGTTGAGTTAGGGTCGAGTTAGGGTCGAGTTAGGGTCGAGTTAGGGTTGAGTTAGGGTTGAGTTAGGGTTAGGGTTAGGGTT
>NW_015507327.1:3543-3866 GCF_001515645.1 Sinocyclocheilus grahami | reverse complement strand
TAGATCTGTAAAGCAATATATTGTGAGTGGGCTGTGTGTTACCACCTCCCAAACGACTCAAAATAAAAAACCACAAAGTTAACAAAATGATGCACTCCACTGTACTGAGCGAGAGTGCTTCTCTGCTGTCTTCACGTGCTATCGGAAACATGCCATTTCCCACTTATGAAGTTGTTAGTGCTTCATGTGAGCGCTGTGGCAGTCTTAGACCCACCCCAAATGCTCTCATTGGTTGAGACGCGTGATGCTCATCCCAAGCCAGTACTGATCAACATCCCACCCCTCCTGTGACCCATGGTTTGTCTGTATGTGTATTCAGAGCC
>NW_015507327.1:2365-3325 GCF_001515645.1 Sinocyclocheilus grahami | reverse complement strand
GCAACTTGGAGGAGCTGGATGTGCTGTAATTCTCCTTCCTCAATGGAAGTCCATTGTCATTAGTGACTGCAGCGTCTACCTGTAAGTCTCATGCTACAAGCTCTTCTATAGTTATTTGACCTTAAATGGCTCTCTATTACATGACCTAAAGACTGGACAGGAGAACCAGTTTTATACTGGTCAGACAAAACCAGCATGATGTGGTTTAAATTCAGGCTGCCACAAGTCAGATTGTGCCGATGGTCAATGAAGGGACGAGGTCGTCGCAGGGGATCTGTCTCTGGGGCGCATGTAGTTGACATGGTCTCCACTGACATTCAGGGCTGTAGAAGTCATCTCTATGTGCTGATCCACCATCTGGTCTGGATATGAACTGGATCTGGGTGTCTACAGTGACCATCCAATCTGGATACAGACTGGATCCGTATGGCTACATGAAGGTAGGCAAGTGCACATAATGCACTTTAAGAATATTAATGTTTTTGTTTTTTTTTCTCACCTAATTATGTACTCCGTTTTTCTTTCTGTTTTCTATGCACTCCCCCTACATGCGTACAGTGGTTTGGCACTTCTGTAGTCCAGAAGCTGCTCTCCACCCATCTTTGGCTTTACGGACATGTTGAGTCTACCAGAGGCCATAGCGACTTCCTTTTTTTACAGACCACACAAGTAAGCATGTTTGCAGTCTTTAATATATGGAAATATAATAGTCATCTATTCAAATAACTCCTTTTAAATGTAATGCTGTTAAGATCACTTAACATCATGCTATTGTCCTCGGATCAGCTTGGAGTTTGAGTTGGATGTGCTGTTTGATGTGCTGTTGTCCTGTACCTTGGCATGAGGCCAATTCAGGTAAAAGCCAAGTCCTCCAAGCTCTTCTAGCCTCATTTGTACTTGGCCTTTGGAAATGGTGAGAATGTTTCTTGAGTAATCTTACCTAGTTGAAATGGATCTGTA
>NW_015507327.1:0-234 GCF_001515645.1 Sinocyclocheilus grahami | reverse complement strand
TGTTATCTCTCCAGAAAGCTGGAGCCTTCAGCTTGGAATGGTCTCCAAGTCTACTGACTCGACATTGGCTCACAGGGGTGTCAAACTGAACTTGGCGGTTTACTTTTTCCCCCTTGGGCTCATTCTACCAGTTGTTCCTGGACTTTATAGTGCTCCACCCAGTGCAGCCCATCCTTCTGTTTGTTTCAGTGCACCATGTGCAGACTTTGCAGAGTCTGTTTATCTGGTATGACT
>NW_015507326.1:84478-85798 GCF_001515645.1 Sinocyclocheilus grahami | reverse complement strand
GTTCAAGGTAAAAGAATGAAATCACAATACTAAAAGAAAAAAAAACATTTTTAAGTGGGCTTACTACTTATTTACAGGTTTTCTCAATTGCTAACACGCTATAACAGATTAAGCTTTTATCCAAAGCGACTTACAAATGAGGACAATAAAAGCAGTCAAAACTAACAAAAGAGTAACAATATATAAGTGCAAATGACAAGTCTCGGTTAGCCTAACGCAGTACACATAGCAAGGTGTATATGTGTATATATATATATTTATATTATACACACACACATACACACACACACACACACACACAAACAAAGAAGACTAGCAAAAGGATTCCTGTTTCCCAAAAGGAGGTGTTTGTAACGGTGTTTTGAATTGATCTGACTAGTGTTCTGTTCCATAGACAGGAAAATAGTCTGTGTATTTAATAGTTTTGTGTGTCATCTGAGGCCAAAGATTAGATTCTGGCAAAAGAGAGTATGTTTTTGACTAAAATGTTTCCCTTTGACCTGAAAGTTTAGTTTGCACAAGCTGGTGTGTAGTTTTGAGATTGTGTTTATAGTTGTGATAAAATGGTTAATTGTTTCATGAATTGTGTGTTAGCAATCGAGAAAAACTGTCTATATGTATTAGCCTACTACTATATGTTAGACAATACTGTACATATATGAGAGAGTTTTTTTCTGTTTACCAGCTTCTGTGTGAGAGAGAGAGAGAGAGAGAGAGCGAGAGAGAGAGAGAAAAGGTAAAGTTGGTAAAACTGTGGGGTCAACATGACAACATTATAAAATTCCCACATAACATGAGGGTGAATGTAAATTAGTTTGGAAATGTATTAATTGATTAAAATTATGTAACACAGCTACAAAAGAGGCAGATGTGGACACCCAGTATGACACTGAGATTTTGGAAAGACGTGGACAGACTTCCACTCTCAACCTATATATGAAGATCCACACACTGACTCAGAGGGTCTACAGACTGCACCTAAGACTATGAAGCTACAGGAGGGAGCGCCTGGTGTAGATGTTTTGAGACAATGTCCAGAAGTGAAGAAACCTTTTTTTTTCTCCATGGCAAGAAAACTTTGGGATAGGATAAGGCCACAAAAAGGAGCCTCCAAATTAAGAGAACCTTGGACAGACCATGTGTACAACAGCTTTAAAGAGAAAAATCCATGTTGTACTCTCTCATTTAAATATCAACATGTCAGAAAAAAAATCCTAAATATTTAACAATGAAAGCAGCCTGCACATTCCCCTCTTGCCCAGCCAAATACTCTTTCACAATGCAAAATAATCCTGCTGCATTGGACCAAGAAAATGATCT
>NW_015507326.1:58740-80851 GCF_001515645.1 Sinocyclocheilus grahami | reverse complement strand
CGGAAATGTGTGAATATTGTGAATGTGCGAATATAAAACCAACTTTACCCAAGTTGTTTGAAAGAGCTCGCGGATAAGCTTTTGAAAGTACGTTAGCTAACTTTTATAATGTTGTAAAGCAAAAACATACATGTAATAAATACATGGTGTTGTTTGTGAAGCTGTCTAACTGCAGCGCACACGGTTTATCGTGTCGGCAGACACATTAATCACACGTAACGTTAACGTTAATGAGATAAGTGTGTGTAACGTTATATTAACTTACATTTAACGTTACATGATAAATAAAGCTTCGTTTATCGTTTACGTTTGTATTTAAGCTTTAATCACTCTAGAATAAACACAATATCGTTCGTACACGTTCAATACATATACGAACTTAGTAAGGCTCAGATCCATAACTCGGCCATATAATTGCATCCTTTCATAACAACAATAATAAAGGGATGTAAATTAATTCCAGTCAATTAATTAAAATGTGCGTTTTAAAAGACAAATCAACTCGGACCTCAGAGAGTTAACGTTAGTGGCCAACCAATTTAGTCGGCTGGTTAAGTTTAAACAGCAACAAGCAATACTGATGATCAGGCGAAAATGGGTGTATTTTTATCCCAATTTACTACTATTTTGATTAATTTTAAAAGACAAATCCTTAGATATTTATCAGAAAGTTAATAGCTTACCTCACAGAAGCAATGAGATCACGGGCGGGAAAAAGCAGATGACTTAATATGCAAAGTTCCAGCAGTCTCATTGGTTATAATTAATCACGTGCTAAAGAGCTGATAACGGTCATCTTATTTGTGTAGGTTCAAAATTATATTACTACGCATTATTGTTAACATTAATTTTCCCTCATTTTATAAACATTGAAAAGAAAAGCATTCCAACATTAATGTGTAAATGAATCAGTCAATTTAGGATTAGGTTTTATTGGGGAAAAAAATAAGTTGATTTCAAAACATCCTTTATTATAAAAGTACATTTCCTTAAAAATAAGTTTATTTAAAAACAAATACAATTCATTAAAAACAAGTTCATTAAAAATAACTTTGAATACATACATTATATGAAACACATATTTAATAAATATAAATACACAAATAAATTCATAATTTTTTTTTTTAAATAACCCAACGATGTTTAAAAAAATATCCCAACATTTTAGAAAATAACCCAACATAATGACCCAATATGTGTAACCCATCAGTTGGGTTAAAAAAAAAATCAATAAAAAATTATTTCATTTAAATACATAAAATTATTATATATATTTTTTTTTTAAATCATTCCGTTAGGAGACCAATGTGCTGTAGAAAAACAAGCAAGACAAATTAGCTATGTTAGGCGCATGATGGTCACATTAATCAAGTTAACAGTATGATGTACAATAATTCTCCTACACGTTTTGTCTGTTTGGTACTCAAAATGCCAAAACATCTTTGTTTTGCTATATACTTCATAGACATTCACTGACTTTTATATCAGGTTAATGATATTTTCTAACACCTAACCCAACCCCTAAACCAGAGGTGTCCAAATTCAGTCCTGGAGGCCCGGCGTCTTGCAGTTTAGCTCCAACCCTAAACACACCTGAACCAGCTAATCAAGGTATTACTAGGCAAGTTGTAGTTAAATTCTGCAGGACACCAGACCTCCAGGCCCGAGTTTGGACATCCCTTCCCTAAACCTACCCAACATGTGCAAAACACTATATTTGAATAAAAACATGTTTTGGTTCATTTATAAGCCTTATAAGCCACACACACACACACTATCTCTCCCACACTCACTTCTTTTGTGCACACATACACAGTGGGAGAGAGAGAGAAAAAATTAATTGGGCAAAGTTTACGGTCTTATCATGTGCCTTGGCGATATCTTCTGATTGGACTGGCGCCAAGTTTAAGACCTTTTTTTCTCAAGTTACACGGTTTATCGTGTCGGCAGACACATTAATCACACGTAACGTTAACGTTAATGAGATAAGTGTGTGTAACGTTATATTAACTTACATTTAACGTTACATGATAAATAAAGCTTTGTTTATCGTTTACGTTTGTATTTAAGCTTTAATCCCTCTAGAATAAACACAATATCGTTCATACACGTTCAATACATATACGAACTTAGTAAGGCTCAGATCCATAACTCGGCCATATAATTGCATCCTTTCATAACAACAATAATAAAGGGATGTAAATTAATTCCAGTCAATTAATTAAAATGTGCGTTTTAAAAGACAAATCAACTCGGACCTCAGAGAGTTAACGTTAGTGGCCAACCAATTTAGTCGGCTGGTTAAGTTTAAACAGCAACAAGCAATACTGATGATCAGGCGAAAATGGGTGTATTTTTATCCCAATTTACTACTATTTTGATTAATTTTAAAAGACAAATCCTTAGATATTTATCAGAAAGTTAATAGCTTACCTCACAGAAGCAATGAGATCACGGGCGGGAAAAAGCAGATGACTTAATATGCAAAGTTCCAGCAGTCTCATTGGTTATAATTAATCACGTGCTAAAGAGCTGATAACGGTCATCTTATTTGTGTAGGTTCAAAATTATATTACTACGCATTATTGTTAACATTAATTTTCCCTCATTTTATAAACATTGAAAAGAAAAGCATTCCAACATTAATGTGTAAATGAATCAGTCAATTTAGGATTAGGTTTTATTGGGGAAAAAAATAAGTTGATTTCAAAACATCCTTTATTATAAAAGTACATTTCCTTAAAAATAAGTTTATTTAAAAACAAATACAATTCATTAAAAACAAGTTCATTAAAAATAACTTTGAATACATACATTATATGAAACACATATTTAATAAATATAAATACACAAATAAATTCATATTTTTTTTTTTAAATTACCCAACGATGTTTAAAAAAATATCCCCACATTTTAGAAAATAACCCAACATAATGACCCAATATGTGTAACCCATCAGTTGGGTTAAAAAAAAAATCAATAAAAAATTATTTCATTTAAATACATAAAATTATTATATATATTTTTTTTTTAAATCATTCCGTTAGGAGACCAATGTGCTGTAGAAAAACAAGCAAGACAAATTAGCTATGTTAGGCGCATGATGGTCACATTAATCAAGTTAACAGTATGATGTACAATAATTCTCCTACACGTTTTGTCTGTTTGGTACTCAAAATGCCAAAACATCTTTGTTTTGCTATATATTTCATAGACATTCACTGACTTTTATATCAGGTTAATGATATTTTCTAACACCTAACCCAACCCCTAAACCAGAGGTGTCCAAATTCAGTCCTGGAGGCCCGGCGTCTTGCAGTTTAGCTCCAACCCTAAACACACCTGAACCAGCTAATCAAGGTATTACTAGGCAAGTTGTAGTTAAATTCTGCAGGACACCAGACCTCCAGGCCCGAGTTTGGACATCCCTTCCCTAAACCTACCCAACATGTGCAAAACACTATATTTGAATAAAAACATGTTTTGGTTCATTTATAAGCCTTATAAGCCACACACACACACACTATCTCTCCCACACTCACTTCTTTTGTGCACACATACACAGTGGGAGAGAGAGAGAAAAAATTAATTGGGCAAAGTTTACGGTCTTATCTGCGTTCTGTTTAAACAGAAAACAATCATTAATTGTAATGTGTTTATCACCTCCCTACCATAAACACACATGTTTAGTGCTGCTCTGATCTTAATGCTGCCAAGTATGTTAAACATAAATAATAAAATCATTAATCAATAACAATTTAAACATTGAATTACTAGTCGTTAACTAAGAGGAACATGTTCTCTCTCTTTTTCCTCCCCCTCTCCCTTACCTGCTTTTTTTATAAACATAAATATTTAATTTCAATATCTTTTCAACAAATACATTATAATTGTGTATAAGTGTGTTAACACAGTAATTCATTATATATATATACACACACACACATTTTTTTATTTCGTACTTGTCAACTTAAAATGACCTCTAAATAAAAGGAAGCGCTGGTGACACCTGCTGGTCAAAATCAGGAAGTGCCATTTAACAGCCTAAATTAGGGTATGATAATGACGGGCAAATTTTCCAGCTTTAAGGGCATTTTTTTATTATTTTTTTTTTTAATAATTACCTAACTAAAAATGTTGTCCTTTCTGTCAAAGAGTTAAATTTAACCAAGCCTAAAACGTTTACAAAAACAATATATACAAATTATAAAAATTAAAAAACGGAATTCATTACAGAATACAGGCTGCAATATTACAAAAAGAAAAAAAAAGATAATTATTGTCGATTATTGCTCACGATATTGTAATAATGAAACAAAAGAATACATTAATCATGTTAAGTTCATTCTTGTATGCATGCACAGTCAATAACCGCTCATGAACTTACTTTTTAATTGCAATACTGTATAAATAAAGCTTCTGAGGGTGTATTAACACAGGCTGTTCCAAGGTGTTTACAGATTGGGACACCTGTAGAAATGTGTTTTGCATCAACTTTCAAGGCTTCGTTTACTTCCATTGCTGCAGAATACCTTGGAGTTGTTAACTCATTACTTTATCCCTGAAAATTGCATTATTTCTGAATTGTACTGATCTAAACTTTTTGATTATTCTGAAGCAATGGAAGTAAATGAAGCCTTGAAAGTTGATGCAAAAACATTTCTACAGGTGTCCCAATCTATTAACACCTTGGAACAGCCTGTGCTAATAAGTAAATGTAGTTTTTAACTTTGGCAGTTTGCTGCTTACTTTTGTACCATTCACTGGACTTGAACTACTTATATTTCAATAAAACTACAAAATGGGGATGTTTTAAAACTTTTGACTGGTAGTGTAATTAATGTAAAAACATTAGTTATAATCAGTGTCATGTAACCATTATTGACCTATGTGACCCTGGACAACAAAACCAATCATAAGGGTAAATTTTTCAAAATTGAAGTGACGGACACCGTGCTGCGTTGTCACGGGAACATGCCAGCTGAAGATAATGAGGAAATTACGTCACTCGCTTTGCCAAGTGCATTCCAAACGACTACATAATGGCACGCACGTGCCCTGCTCACTCCAAAGTCCCCACTCCAAGGGGACAGGGATGATGACTTCCATTTGGAATTTGCCCGTGAACCATTAGGTACCGATACTCGTATCGGCACATCCCTAATGCAAACTAATACAAATTTTAAAAATGACATTTTGGTGGGGAATCTGTGATGCTTTTTTCAGGATTTATTGATGAATTAAAACTTGTGAACAGTGTTTATTCAAACAATTTCTAACAATATAAGTCTTTACTATTACTTTTTATTAATTTAACACATCCTTGTTGAATAAAAGTATTAATTTATTTCCAAAAAAGATCAAAGATACAGACCCTAAACTTTTGAATGGTAGTGTATTGTTTTAAAAAAAGGATTTCTATTTTAAATAAACTCTGTTCTTTTTTTAAACTCTTTATTCATCAAATAATCCTGAAAAAAGAATCACAGGTAAATTGAATTTATTTAATACACAAGTTTCACAATTTGAGTTGAATTACTGAAATAAATGAACTTTTCCACGACATTCTAATTTATTGAGATGTACCTGTATATATTACACAGCACAACTGTTTCCAAAATTTAACAAATCAGCATATTAGAATGATTTCTGAAGAATCATGTGACACTGAAGACTGGAGTAATGATGTTCAAAATTCAGCTTTGCATCACAGAAAAATATTATATTTTAAAGTATATTAAAACAGAAAACCATTATTTTAAATTGTAATACCAGTAAAACTGTGCAATATTACCGTTTTGTTCTGTATTTTTAATCAAATATATGAAAGCTTGATGAGCAAAAGATATGCATACACATCAAAATCACCAGAGTTAAAATCCTGGTGTTATGGTGTTTTAGAGTAAAGTGTTAATGTTATGGTGTTGAATTAACACGGAAGGTGTAAAAGGGATACTCTGACTGGTGAAACTACTGAGAGTCTGACCTCATTAAAGCCGCCTTTCCACTGCACATGACAAACGACAGCCGTTGGACCGGAAGTCATTCATTTCCAATGGAAAGTCGTACAGGGGCTGCGTGGGGTGCCGACCATCTGCGAATGCGGAATTTTCGGATCCGATTTGAGCTTCGGATGCGTTCAGATATTTGAACTTGAAGCGGCCTTTCCACTGCACATGACATTCGGACACGACTGTCGGAATTCGCCCCCTAGTGGCAGTCGCACTGATTTGATTGGACAACTTTGGAATACAGCACATCCGGTCGGCGTGTCGCATACGGTGTAGTCGCTCAAGTTCAAATATCTGAACGCATCCGAAGCTCAAATCGGATCTGAAAATTCCGCATTCGCAGATGGTCGGCAGCCCACGCAGCCCCTGTACGACTCTCCATTGGAAATGAATGACTTCCGGTCCAGCGACTGTCATTTGTCGTGTGCAGTGGAAAGGCGGCTTGAGCGACTACACCGTATGCGACACGCCGACCGGATGTGATGTATTCCAAAGTTGTCCAATCAAATCAGTGTGCGCAAGTTGAGAATTATAATTATTTTTGTTTATCACATTTTATTTTGTTTAGATTATAAAATCCACATTATAAAACTTTAAAAAAAATGCATGATTATTGGTGAATAATAAATTATTCATTTAAATTTTATATTTTATTATTTTTAATGTTGTCTTTATTTTCCCTCCAAAATTATTGGCGGTCATTTGTCCTATATGCATAGCTGTTTATTGTTATACATGGGAATACTAGGCTAGATGCTAATTAAGGCACGACAAGGATTTGCATACATTCAGCAAATTTGGCAAACAAAACACACCTGACAAACCGACAATCTCACTAACTCTCTTCCAAGACTCATTTTTCCTATTAAAGTCTCTGTATGATTCTAGAGAAGTATCATACAGAATGGGGTTTTCTGTGACCGCGAGGATAAGCTTCTCTCCCATGTTGCCGTGTACGATCATAATGACATTTCCGTGCGACTGCCACTAGGGGGCGAATTCCGACAGTCGTGTCCGAATGTCGTGTGCAGTGGAAAGGCCGCTTAACACTGGTAGTGCGATTACACATCCGGGACATTTACGTGGTGCGTGCTTCAACCAGCCAAAACTGACGCCATTTTATTTGAATCGCCACTAAGCGTGTGTTTTTTAACTGGAAGCATACATTATTATACATTTATAATTGGAGAAGTGCATAAAGTAATGTATTTCATAAAGTTATGTAAATCATTGTTTTCGATTGGGTTTAGCTGTACTGTTCAAATTGATTTGATATGGACTTTAATACTTGACCTGGTTGATTGAAAAAACTAACAAAGCTATTTAATAGGTCAGTGTAATTATTTTTATTTATTTATTTGTACATTTCGTTAAATATCAAGTTCATGTAGCGTTGAGGACGCGCTGCACGCGCTGAAACTTTTCTCACAGACGCCATTTGTTTCGACTGACCCTGCAGATGAGGCCAGTGCTCATTTACTGGAAATGTAGACAGTGAGTTTTCTTTGCAGTATGTAATTTATAATCTCATTATTTAAAAGCAATATTTTCTTGACGTGCTGGCCCACAAGTGTTAACTTTTCCCACATAACGTACATCATTTTCTCCAGTTCTGGCTGCAGAGCAGATAAGACGGCCTACGTTACATATAAACTGAAAAAACCGCAGAAGGTAAGTTAAGTTCTTTATTTCATGAAGATAAGCGTTCCATAAATCGAAATAGTTTGATAAATCATTGTTTATCATTGTGTTTAACGTTAGCCGTTTGTCTTAAAAGCCTGTTCAAATGTATTCGATATGGACTTGCGTACTTGAGCTGGCTGACTGAAACAACCACTTTTAGTTACTAGTTCGAATTTACCAGCTATTTTGATCAAATTCAGTTTAGAATATTGTGTGTATGTATGTGTAAATAATGTTTAGTTAACTGCCAAGTTTGTGTAGCGTTCAGGACGTTCTGCGTGCGCTTTACAGCCTGAAATTTCTCAAAGACGCCATTTTCTTTGACTCGCCATGTGGAGCGGCGAGGCCAGTGTTTCTTTATTTAACCAGCTAAAACAGTCTATCAGTTATCTCATAATTAAAATATCACTGTCACCCAGTCCTAAAAAGTGCTCAGTGCAATGTAGTTAGACAGGGGTTTTCAAAGTTGTGGAGTCAGAGATACCTAATGGGAGAAAATATTCCAAGGACCCCTTTTTAATTACAAGTCAGTGTGGGAGGGAGTAACTTTAACAGACATGTTTAAACAGTCCCCATTTGATTGTATAATCTCTCTTTAGTAATACAACACACATTTTCCTTAAAATACATGAGGCATGAGACATTTATCTATAGAAACCTTGAAGTGCCCACTTTTAATGTGCATTTATTTTTTTATTTTTATTATTGTTATTATTATTATTATTTTAATTATTATTATTATTTGCTTATTTAGTGTTAAATGCATTATATAATCATAAAAGTCACTATGGAATATACATCACAGCAGGTTTCAGATAATAATAAAACTTGTAGAACTGAAAATATATAGCAAATTATTTTATGTCACAGACAAATAAAAAACATTAAAGTTACTCTCTACACAGACGTTTTAAGACCTTTTTTTCCCTTTAGGTTAACGTCATGTTTGTGATAGTGCAGTTCAAAGACTTCAAGAAATTCATAAAGTTGCAGAATGGATTCACTTTTACAGATTTCATAAATGAAGGTAAGTGTCCTTGTTTTTATCTTATTTGAAATTATGGGCATTTGAAAGTATTTTCTTAGCCAGCATTTATGATATTTGCTCACACCTTAATTGCAGTGATTTGCAGTGATCAATATCACAATACTATATGTCTGTTTTATACAACTTTATTAACTCATCACCCAAAGTGTATAACATGAACATTGCAATTGTGAATATTTCACATCCTCTACCATAATAAGGACATTGAGAAAAAAAGTTTTTAATAATTTAAGCACAAGATGCAAAAGGCACTCGCACATTATTTTCTGCACTTTACTCCCATCCAAAAATATCCAAGAAAGCCACTTCTGTGAAATCAAAGTAATCATTTTTTTTGTGTGCGCATTGATGCATCATACGATTAATCAATTGATGTATCAATCAATATTGATGTATTGTAACCCATATTTTTTAGGCATATTATTTAGTATTGTTATGGCTGCTTTTTTTGGTCTACAGTGCGAAGCAGATTTGATTTACAGACTGGAGCAGAGGATATTTGATGAGTCCCACACTGAAATTGATCAAGACATTTTGGAAGAGTTGTTAGAAGCAAACCCAAAGTCAACATTAATCATAAAAGATCGAATTTACGTGATATTAAAAGTGGGGGGGACACGTCCCCCGCGTAATCTATGCCCCTGCCCAGATGTTACTTTCCAGAACACAGTTAAATTCAGCACGGAACTGTGGGAAATTGTCATAGGAGTCTGAGAGTTCTAGGACCATTCCACAGGCATGTCCTTCTAGTGAAATCTGTCTGGGTGGTGAACTCTACCTGAATAGCCTCTGTAACCACCAAATCGGTACAGAATCTCACAAATCTGCAGAGCTTGTCTTTGTCTATTTCCCTGATGTACCTTTTCAAGTGATTGGCAACCTCTGATTTTCTGGTATTTCTGGTGGGAACTTCAACAGCCCAATCACCTTTTTTGGTATAGGCTTTGAGTCTTTGTATAGCTGTTGAATTTCTTCACAGCTTAGAGAGATCGGGCCTTTTGTGACCTCCCTCCAACAGTCAATAATGAACATTGGTTTCTGAATGAGTTCCTTGTGCGCAATTTTGTCAATTATTCCTGGTAGAGAGGAAGCCGTGACCCTCCTCCTGCACTCATAAGTGTTCATGATGTCCAGAAGCTCAACAGAGGAAAAGTTGTTGAGTGCTTGATTGAGAACATCTCGCTCCTGGCAGCTGACAAACTTCAGGAATGTTGCCCCCATACAGAAGTCACATAGATTGAAATATATTAATAATAAATATATTTTCATATATTTAAATATCTTAAATTAAAATAGAAGAAAATATATTTTATACAATATATGTAAATATATGTTGAAATATATAAAAAAATATTAGATTTTGGGCGTTTTTAAAATATTTTTCACATGTATATAATAATTGTAGTATAATAATAAGCATTTACATTAGAGGTACACTGTTTAAAAGACACGATATAAAGGTAAAATGAACATATTTTATGTAGTGTACAAGAAGAAGTGTAAATAGTTTCCTTTATTTTATAAAATCTGTTGTGTTAATATAAATGTAATAAAACAGTTTTTGTGTATTTGGGTTTGTAATTAGAATTTAGGTGTTACATGTTTTTGAATGATTTTATGATTAAGATCTAGAAGTGGTTTGATGTAGTTGACTGTACGGTGGAGAGCTAGTTGTCATTAAAGTATCGAGAAGGCGATACGTAACGATAAAGAGCTGTGTGTCGTCTTTAATTGGTGTGGCAGTTTGTTGACATTATGAACTGATTGGTGTGCGCAATGCCCTTTCTAGTCAAATGTAACAGATGCAACACCTGCCAAACGGAGTAATTAAGTCTAGACGGTGTTCACGTGATAAAGTTCAGAAGTTTATGTGTGCGTCTGACTGTTTTTGTAGTGAACATAATAAGAATAATGTAGGTATATTTTTATGGTATTTATAAGTGGATGTAAATACTAATTATAAAAAGGTTTGTAGAACATGGGGGAAATTCTCAATAAAAAAAATATAAATATATGTAGATACATGCATACATAGAATATACATAAATACATGTAAAGTATATGAGTCGTGTTTTTATGTCTGCTGTGATGAAATAAGGTGTTATTTTTTGTTTTGTTTTTATGTATTCATGGAAAGTAATTTGAAATAATATGTTATTTTTCTTTTTTTCTTGTTGTTAACATAGTAAAAATCAGTTTTTGTGTTTAAACATATCTATTTTGAAGTAATCCATTTCGGAAATTTAATAATGAAAAATGTAGGGTTTATGTTAATGATAAAGTTTATGTGTGTTTGTGTATATGGAAACAGGTTAGTATGCAAATACATGTTTATGAAATGTAGGCAATAAAGTAGGCTATTAGTAGTACTACTACTACTAGTACTAATAATAGTAATAATAGTAGTAGTAGTAATACACAATGAGTATTGGAGTATAGCTTAGTGATGTAGATATGTGGGGGCGTGTTAGAACGAGCCGTTTTAGGTAGGCGTGGTTGACTTAACTTTTATAAAGAATATCTCTTTGGTTTTGAGACTTTAGTCTTTGCAACTTTACAGATCTTCTTTATGCACCAAGAGCTTGTAACACTCCAAAGAGAAAGGAACAATTGAAATCGCATCATAGTCACACAAATAGTGTCACTGTTTCACAACGTTTCCGTTGAGAAAATAGCGACATTGAAAAAAAACAAGCATTTCAATGCCGTGATTCAAATTAGTCAGGACGATTTTTGTAACGTTGTTGTGTTCAGTGTGGAGAAGCGCAACTTGTTTTTGCGAGTGCAAAACTGCAGGACTGCAGTTAAGTTGAGCAGCATTTCTAAAGAACCTAGTAAGTATTTTATTGTCGGATTTTGTATGTGTTTATTTGGTTACAAGTTTTTAATGATCTTTGCTGTTTTATGTTATTTTCTTAGGTCGTTCTGGTCAAGGTGTCGATGTATTGTGCGGAAGATAGACAGATGTGGCTGTGGTCACTGATGTGACCTTTTCGTATCGGGAGCCTCCTTCCAGAGTCCAAGAGGACAGTGGCGGAAATAAAAAAAAATGTCAGCAAGGCAACATGTAAGTTGTTGTTTTTATATTGTTTGAAGGTGTAGTGAATAGGCTTATATGATTTATGTTATGTTTTTACTTATTGTAATTGTTCTTAATATTTGGTCAGATTGGTGAGGTCACTGGGCGCATTGTGCACTTGAGGGCTGGGACGGACAATGGGGAGTTCCAGGGCAGACAACTAGAAACACAGAGCGTGATTTTCGAGGATGCTAGCGGAAAAATATGGCTGCAATTGTGGGAATCTCAAGTTGGCCTGGTTTTATTTGGAAAGACTTATAAATTCTCCAATTTGAGCACACGAGAGTTTCATGGTGAGCTTTTTGTAACCACAACACGTCAAACGAGCATTGAGTAGGTTAGACCTTTGCCAAGTCTTGGTGCAATTGTACCCTGTGAAGTCAGAGAAGATCCTGTTATTTCTGTGAACGCTTAGATAACCAGAGCGGAGGTGGTTGTGTCCCGTACGTGCAGGAACTGCAGGTGTGCTCAAATGGAGTTTGACGCAAAGAAGAAGTATCATAGATGCATGAAGTGCAACATGTTACAGAAGACGGGAATGTATACGCCCAATGCCATCACTAATGTGACTGTAGTTGGCGATTCTGGAGAGCTTAAAGTGTGTATTAATAATTCTGTGCTGCAGAGGTATTTGCGGAATTGTGACCTCACTCATCTGCTGCAGGATGGGCAAGATATGGAAGAGCATTTGTTGGAATGTGGTTTTCTGAAACTCCACATTCAGAACGACAATGTGGTTGCTATGGTCAAGATACCGGAGGAAACTGCGACTACGTCTGAGGAATGCTCGTCTGAATCTTCTGTGTCTGGAACAGCTGAAGTGCAGTCTGTATGTGCTATAGGTGAAGCGTGGCCGGTGTCTGCAACAGGTGATTTGGAGTTGGTGTGTGCAGCAGATGAAGTGGAGTCTGTGTGTGCAGCAGATGAAGTGGAGTCTGTGTGTGCAGGAGGTGCAGCAGATGAAGCAGGACCGGCGTGGGCAACAGGTGAATTGGAGTTTGTGTGTGCAACAGGTGCAGCAGAGGCAGTGTCTGCTACAGGTGAATCCGAGTCTATGTACGTAGGTGAAGTTATGTAAAGTAAAGTAACATTTACATAACTTAAGTAGCCTAAAGTTTATTGATCTTGAAGGAGCAGTTGTTCGTGTAAGCTTGATTGTTTAATTTATGCCAAAATGTTAATTTATGTTTAAATGTAAATTGCGTTTACATGTAAATTAATGTTCAAACGTAAAATTATTATTTTTTTTTTTTTGGTAGGACAGGTTGTTTGTTTTGTAAAGCATTTTGTGTATTTAAACTATATTTTTGCCGTATCTGTTTCATGTTTGTTCGTAGTCTATTTATGTAAAATTAGTTGTTTTGATTCTATATGCCGTTTGTTCTGACTGGCATTTTAATAAAGACTTGTTTTTATAGATCTTTTTTGTGTGATTGACTTTTGTGGACACATTTATATATTTTTGATGGTTGTATTATAGTTTGTGTTTTTTAGTGAGTGAACATAGGATACTTTTACATTAAATTATGCATTTAGCAGACGCTTTTATCCAAAGTGACTTACAGTGCATTCAGGCTATACATCTTTAACCAGTATGTGTGATCCCTGGGAATCAAACCCACAACCTTTTGCGCTGCTAACACAATGCTCTACCACTGAGCCACAGAAACCTTGTAGATTAATAAATCTGTAATAATTTAAAATAAGGAAGTGTTTTGTATGTTCTGTAAGTTTTTAATATATAATGTGTATTGTAAACAAGAGCTTTGGGTAGATTTTATAAGCGTATTGGTATTGGCTATAATGGTGGAACAGTGTTTTTAGGTCTATAGAGAAAAATAATATGTAGGCCTATATTTATAAATCGTATATATAAATGGTATAATACAAATTTTTATAATACGAGGAATTTTTAAAAATATAAATATATATTAAAGTTACTAGTAAAAAGTTTTTTTTTATTTTATTAATTTTTTTGTCCAGTGATGTAACGCGTGTTGTCGTATGTTTCCGTGCAACTTCTGTTGTTTTCAGTGTGGGATGGTCTGCTGTTGGGTTTGGAGTGATCTGTGAGTGAAATTCATTATTTAGTTTTATTTTGTAAGTTTTTCTTTTCAATAATGTTCAGCTAATAACTTTACCATAAAGATTATTACAACATAGTATTTTAGTGTGAAATGCGGAAAAAGAGAGCTGTTGAGATAAAATGATATGACGATACAGGTTGTATGACAGTACAACGTTTTTTAAGGATTATAAAAAATAATAGTCAATATGTACGTTAATGCTGAATTATTGCAAAGACTATTGAATACCCTTAACAGGACTTTGATTATTGGCTTCAGGCGTGTTAATATGGTGGTGTTGTTTACGTAAGATGGCATGGATATTGTTTGTGTAACATCGTCTTTGTTTGATGTTTAACTGTCATTTTTGTTGTTTGTAATATGTTATTGGCTTGAATGCGTAAATGTACTTTTGTTCAGTATTTTGTGAGTAATTCGTTCTATTTATAATATATTCTTAAAATGTTCTGTAACAGTTAGAAAGAGTGATTTCTAAATTTGAAAGCTGTAACTGCAAGGGAAAGAGGTGATTACTGGAAGGGGAAATAGATGGTATGTAGGCTATGTGTGATGTGTGTCCTTTATAAGCATTAATGTCTTGTGTATAAGGTGTTGAAAGTGAATTGATAAAATATTTCTAATTTGTAAAAGTATTTGATATAATAATGATGTTGTGAGTCATGCATTAAAGAATAAGTTGACACAGTAGAAATGTAAAAATGTTTGTATTTACCAATAATGTTTTTGATTGGCATAATTTGTCATTTTCGCATGTAGATTTTTTTATACCACATGATTACCATTATGGGTAGTTACTAAGTAATGTAAAGTTAGTGGCGTTATTATTCAGTAGTTTTTATATAAGTATTGCAATATGGTGTACTTTTTTGTATTGTAGAGTGTTTTAATTTTTAATTTTTCTTTTTGCTGAAAGCAGATACAAGAATATGGTTACATTGAGTTTCTGATTGAGTTCTGACAGTTGTAGGTATATGATTTTTGAAGCATAATTGACAGGTAAGATAAGATTGTAATGACAAGAAGTTATATTGGTAAGAAGAAATCAGGCAAAATACAGTATACTGCCCACATTTAAACTAATGTAACAAACATTTTATAATCAAAAGTAAAAAATGTAACATTTAAAAGCAAACAAAATGCACATTTAATTTCTATTATAGGCTAAAAAGTAGACTGAAACAAATTGAGACTTTAACATTCACGTTGATAATACAAATTATGTGTTAAAGGGGTCATATGACGTTGCTAAAAAGAACATTTTGTGTATTTGGTGTAATGAAATGTTAATGCGGTTTAAGGTAAAAAAAAAACATTATTTTCCACATACTGTACATTATTGTTTCTCCTCTAAGCCCCGCCTTTCTGAAACACGTAGATTTTTACAAAGCTCATCAGTCTGAAAAGCGAGGTGTGCTCTGATTGGCCAGCTATCCAGTGCGTTGTGATTGGCCGAATACCTCAAGCGTGTGACGGAAATGTTTCACTTTCACAATAAAACACACAGCATCACACACGGCAGGCTTGAGTGAGGAAAGTAGTTTCGCTTTCACAACGAAACACGCAGCGCCTTCACGACATGGTGGCAGCGGCAACAATACTACAGTGAGAATAAAAGTTACGCCTTCTTTCTTTGCGTGAACATTTGGGCGACGTTATGCAAATCTTCCCACATAGTGACGTAGACATGTGGGGGCGTGTTAGAACGAGGCGTTTTAGGGGGGCGTGGCTGACTCTTAAATTTTATAAAGAATATCTCTTTGGATTTGAGACTTTAGTCTTTGCAACTTTACAGATCTTCTTTATGCACCAAGAACTTGTAACACTCCAAAGAGAAAGGAAAAATTGAAATCGCATCATATGACCCCTTTAAATTTATTAACTTAATAAACTTTTTGCAGTCAGGCAAAATGTCATTTGGCCCATTTATCGTTTTAGTCATATGCTCGAATATATTATATCGCATGGAATTTATCTTACTGACATATATATCTTGCCTCAAAGTGACGATGTTACTGACCACTTCCTTGTATCGTTAATGCTGTGTATTATGCATATTAATGGCTCCATGTTATTGCTCGGGCAGAACTATTGTTCCAGCTACCAAAGATCGATTTACAAATAACTTGCCAGATTTATGTCCAAGTGTTCTGTGTTCCCATAAATGTATATGAACTACAAAAAATTAGTAGCAACATTTTCTGTTATACATTAGAAGCTGTTGTTGTCAAATTGAGAAAGGTTAGAGAAAATGTACAGCAGCATGGTACAATAGTAATATCCATTCTCTCAAGAGAGAAACTCATTATCTTGAGTGCAAATGGACAAAAGGTAACTTAGAAGTTTTTAGAATTGCATGTAAAAACAGTATATCCAGCTATGGATAGGCTCTAAAAGTTGCCAAGGCTGAGCTTATTTGCAAGCAAAACCAAAACAATCCATGGTTTTTATTAAGCACAGTGGCTAGACTGACAAATAATCAGACACCATTTATTGTTAGTTTGTCTCTATTTGTTTCTCTGTTTTTGCCAGAGGATTTAGATCCCATGGTAACTAGGAGTTACACAAGCCTCAGTTTGGATCCAAGTCTTATAAAGATCTAAGATGCCTCAGCACGTGAGAAGAGATGATGCCAAGTCCGAACAGGACCTCAGATCATGCTAACCCTGAAACAATGTACTGAACTATCACATTTTGCTTGCAACATAATTGTTAAAAATGCACAGTCTGTTTGATTACATGTTATTAAGTAACTGACTTTAACTGTACTTTCTCCCATATGTATACTACCGTTTAAAAGTTTTAGATCAGTAAGATTTGTCATGTTTTTTAAAGAAGTCTCTTCTGTTCATCAAGCCTGTATTTATTTGATCAAAAATATAGAAAAAAAACAGTAATCTTGCAAAATGTTACTACAATATAAAATAATGATTATTATTTTTATATACTTTAAAGTATAATTGATTTCTGTGATGCAAAGTTGAATTTCCATCAGCCATTACTCCAGTCTTGTCACATGATCTTTCAGAAATCACTCGAAATGTTCAAATTTTGTAATGTACTGTATATGTGTATTTGTGAATATGTGTTCTTGTAGTTTTCTTAAATAGTTTTTATATTAGTGGGGGGGATATGAATAAAAACTTTCAAACCTAAACCTTTTAAACGGTAGTATACATATGGGAGAAAGTACAGTTAAAGTCAGTTACTTAATAACATGTAATCAAACAGACAGTGTGCATTTTTAACAATTATGTTGCAATCAAACTTATAGCAACATTTGATAGTTAGGATTTTGTTGATGTATGTTATATGGATATATTAATATGGTAGGTATATTTTGTTGTTGTTTATGTTTAGGTAAGGAATGTATTTATACAAGTTTTTTGTTTATGTTTATGAGAAGTTTATGATAAATAATAGTAATAATTAAATTGTTTTATCTTATTTTTGCTTGATGTGTGTTTCAAAATTGTAAGAGAAACAATAGGATTTTATCATTTGTAATTAGTTTTGTTTCAAGAAAAAAAAATGTTATGATTTGACTTTAGGTTTAAAGTATTGAAGTTATAAATTAAATGTATTATATATAGTGAATTTGTGTAAAATGTACAAATTGTTTAAATTCTGTGTACACACAATTAATTGTTACAATAATCCAATCCACTATAGGATGCATGTTGTTGTATTATAAACATTTGTTTTCATTAGGTCAACAAATGGAGTTCATTTTCCTTCTGTTTGCACAGGTAAGTAATGCTTTGTTGTTTTTGTTAGTTGTGCAATCTTAGTAATATGTTTGCTAATATTCAGGGGTGCACATAATTTTTTCAGTCTGCTTCTCATAAGAGAACCTGGAGATTTGGTTTAGTCCTCACACTGCATATAGAGTGACCCATTAAATATAACTATAAAAAATACATTAATTATAGTGATTATATTATTGCACTTTATTATTTAGTTTATTTAATGAGGTTTTTAAATAAAATTATAAAGTACGATAATATTATTGTTAATAAAGAATAACAATTTGGTCCCTCTGTAAATTCTCTTTGCCACCGTGAAATCTTCTCAGTCTCATAAAGTGTAGATAGACGGCCGGGAAGTAAGAAAACACACAGTCAAATGTATCCTCAATACTTCAATTTATTCATAGAAATACAGATATTATATAGGCATATGTCGAGGGGAGTTTCACCCTCTTAACCAATGAGGATATGAATAACATACACGTAGGATCTTTGGCCAAGAACATGTGTTTATATAAAATGGCCACATGTACAGAAAAACATGGACATATTAGGAATAGACTTTTGCGAAGAATGCTGAACTGTCTTCATGGTTTCATCACGAACTCCTTTACCCTTGTAGTCCAAACATTCATGTCCTTATTTGGGACATTTGAACCAAGAGAAGCTAATGTATACATTTAAGCATGCATACTTCGCATATGAGTAAGACATATTTAAAACATAATATCAAGAGAGAGAGATGGATACAGGAGGGGGATTCAGAGAGAATGCGTTGTGTATATATAGAAGAGTGAGAAAGAGGGAGAAAAAGGAGGGGGCTGAGCATCCCTGGAACATTCTCTTAACAAGACAGAGAGTGTTTTCTAACAATTATTTAAAATTAAAGGGAGTATTAAATACTAACAGAATTATTTAATTGTAAACTTAAAAATAAAATGCTAATATTTACTACTACTTTTTTATATGACTTCTCATAATTTTCAAACTTAAAGTCCAGCCCGGGGTCATCACATGTGGTTGCCGCAAACCCTCCGGACGCTCCTTCGTCGAATCCGCCGCCTCTGCTCACTCTAGCCCTCCGGCCGTTCCTCACTTTATCCCCCGGCCTCTGCTCACTCTAGGCCACCGTGTGTGACGCTGTGTTTCGTTGTGAAAGTGAAACTACTTTGTTTGGTCTTCCAAAAGAGGACACAACTAGAAATCAGTGGTTAAGTTGTATTTACAACACTGTTCCAGAACAGTTCAACCCAAATATTCAGATGTGTGCAGCACATTTTATGGAGGACTGTTTCCTGATCCTGGGAGAGTAAACTACAATGCAATAACCTGCTTTCTGTCGGCTTTCTGAAGTGTGCATGTGTGATTCGTGACAGGAACGCATTGTTAGTGCAGATTTAAGCGCATCTAGACCGAGCAAACATCTTGCAGTAAAGAAAGAAGGAAATATATCACAAAAGCAGACTTTTTTGACTCAGAAAATGATAAAAGTGTTCTCATCTCGTGCAGCAGAAGTAGAAGTGGTTCAGTCACAATGCTGCATTTATAACTGCATGAGAGGAAAATATATGCGCTGCAAGTTTCCCGCTGACATGTTGCAAGCTTTATTTAACATCACGACTGACAAATGTATGGAAAACTCAGAGTCAGATACGCAAATTATTATATTTTGACATCACTACAGGGAAATAACCTGATTTATTAATGAAGTCATGTAAACGCAGCTTACTTGCGTTGTCAGGTTACTGATGTGCATGTAAACGGGGAAAACTGGTTATTTTAATAAGCTGATATTTGTGAGTTATCAGCTTACTGGTGTGCATGTAAACGTGCTCATTATCAGAGAGATCAGGGAAAGACCAAATGCATTCACACGCAACTCAGGTGTTAATTAGCATGAACAATGACAGCAATTAAAGTAATGAGGCCGAAGCACCAAGAGCATCACTGACGACTGATTTTTACATTTGCATTTACACACCTAAAGCAAAAGAGATTCATTTTAAAATGTAAATGTAATTTATCCTTGCACTGACTTTCTACAGCTACAATTTAACTTTCACCAAAATAATTGTCTTTTGCAGAAATGATAGTGAAACAACAGATCATCTTTTCTTTTCCTGTCCAATCATTAATACATTTATCAAGGAGGATATTAAGTTTAAAGAATTTTTAGTGGGTTCATATAATTATTGATGTGCCTTCCTTTGTTAGAAAGTGAACTTTTATTATTTGGAAATATTCTGGAGAAAACAAAGTGATTATACAGTAATCCCAACCCCCTGTATATATGCAAATTAGAGCATTTTAATTACTTAACTCCTGATTTGCATATCAATGTGGTGATTCATTTTACTGTATTCCGCTGTCGTTTCTCCATTAAGTTAGCCTGTATGCCTATGATATATTGCCTCAGCTAAACTTTAGCTGACTTATTACATGGTAGCTCATGAGTCATGGATGTTAGCAAGACAAGTTAACTATATTTTCCTTTTTTCTATTCGATAATTAGCTGTAAATTCGAGGCACAGGAAGCTTAGTCTTTTGTTCATCACCACTCACCTCCACACCAAGACAAACACAACTGGAAAGGGAGGGAAGGTTTCACTTCTGCAGCTCTCTGCCTGTCAGTGATGTGCCGATCAATGTGTGCTACACTGCTGTGCTGCGCGAAGACGTGGAGGGGAGAAAGGCATCGGAACTCGACAGTCTCAACATTTCCCGACCTGACCTGATATTTAGATTTTTTATTTGTTTTACAGGAAAAGCTGTGCGCAAACAGAAACACACACACATAATACATATATTCATTTATAAAAAAAATAAATAAATAAAAAACTCCCCAGAAAAAAACAGCACTTTCTCTCGAGGAAGAAAAAGGGCAGGTGCTCAAGCCCCCTTTAATGTCTATGTGTGCATGTGCCTGCTAGACACAAACATTGCGGGAGCGGGCGATAATGGTCAGAAATTCAGCAGGAGTGGGATTAAGAAGGCTATAGTACAAAAACACCCACTTTGAATGGCGACTGTAGAAAGCAAAAGCCGGATCTCGGACATTTTGGGCGAATTAGAAATCCCGGCCGGACACATCTTTTTAGGTCGGAAAAGAGGACATGTCCGGGAAAAAGAGGATGTATGGTCACCCTATCTTAAGCCAATGATATACAGGGCAACTTTTTGAGTAATTTTGCTGGGCAACATTGCCGTCAATGGGCAACCAGATGAGACACAGGGTCTACGACCGATATAAAGTATCCAGATAGAAAATGTGTTGCCCATTCTCAATGAAAAAGTGCCCCATCAACTTTGCTCAAAAAAGTTGCCCCGTGTATCATCACCTTTACTCACAAATCAAGTAACCAGCTCAACCTAATTTACACACCCAGTTGTTTCACAGATAACAGTTTGGTAAAACCTCTGCACATTAGTTAGTTAATTCCTTTAATGTCCACAAGTGTAAATTTGTCTTTGGTTTCACAACACACCATAACAGGGCAAACACAATAAAAACGTTACACAAGAACAATAATAAAAGTCTTAAAATGAAAATAAAAATAGACTCAACAAAACTGAAGAGATTTCACCCCAGCGCTTCTCTTTGTCCTTACGGTTGTGGTACATTTTCATTACATTATACAGTCGTGTTATTGCATAACTTCCACTGTTACTTGGTGTGTCCTTGTATCTTACACCTTTAACCCTATGATTATTCAGGTAGGGTAAGGATATTCAAATCTAGTCTAAATCATGAAGTTCTCACCCGCCCACAGGGTGCAGTCCTTCAGGAATGACGTAGAAGACTCCCTTGTGGTTGTTGTTGTTTGAGGCTCAGTTTGAGGTTATAACTAAAGTCTCACAGGAGGCAATCATAACAATAAAATCCCTTATTTTATTGGTTACAATACAAAGCAGTTAATGCAAAAATAAAACAAAATCGAGTTCTGTAATCAAACTCTAAACAGTAATATTGGAGATAAGCGCCCCTCATTAGGGTATCAGGTGTCCTTCACGCTTAATGCAGGCAGAATCTGAAGAGAGGTTTACTCCTCAGACCTTTTATACTACGTTTTGGGAAAATCCAATTCAATATCAGTCTCTGTGACTCATGTCCAATTGCCGAATGTCCTTCTGCCTTCTACACTGTCATCTTCTTTTAGCACTCTTCTCCTGTTTTACCTCCGCTTGTGGTTTTAAACCTTCTCTTCACCCCCGTGTGCCCTTTCAGTAACCTTTGTGGTTAGTTGCAAACATTAAGTTCATGAATTTACTTTTTACAACTTTTTGCTCATTTCATCCTGTTCTATAGTATAAACAAAGAAAGTCGTGCACATTTATCTAAGCTCTACATCAGTATCATTTAAAGCATTTCAGATACTTTCTAATCATTTAGCATTTTCATATTCAAGAATATATGGCATTAACTTAAAAGCAAGCCAAATAAAATAACATTGAAACAG
>NW_015507326.1:53790-58536 GCF_001515645.1 Sinocyclocheilus grahami | reverse complement strand
GGGGGGGGGAGATTCATAACAGGATGGACATTAAGGAATCCATAACAGGATGGACATTAAGGATTTCTAAATCCTGCATTTAAAGCTTGCAAAAATATAATGTACCCACATGAGATAATGTTTCTTGTTCAGTTTGATCAATGGATCTGGTTTGATATTTAATATAACAATCAATTTTATATAGTTATACAGACTATTACATGCAAACAGCAAAGCTTAAATCTCAACTTGGTCAGGATTTCCTTGTACTAATTTATTTGATATTCAGTTGGTAGATTCTCTCAATAGTATGATGCTGCTGCTTCTTTAGTGAATCCAGCTTGAACAACCTCTTGAATACTTTTGATTTGCTCAGGAGGAGCAGCAGGCAGAATGGCAAGCAACTCTCTATCAATCTTTTCTAATCTTGCAGTGCTTTTCCTGTCAAACTCCTCTTTATTCTTCAGGACAAGCCTTAAGATGCCTTTTTGTGCCTCATCACAGCCAATCTGGAGCTGATGTCGCTCATGCTCAAATTCTGGCTTACTTTTATCCATGACCATCAGTTTACCCAGTGAACTGACACGGTCCATCAGGTACATGTTGGAAACATCTGTGTATGTTCCAGAGATCATATGGACCAGACTAACAATGTTACAGGCTTGGAAAGCTTGAGTGTAAAGGAGATCTTTTGAGAAGAGCTTTGCATTGTAGGAGAGGGCTTGTGTTTTCTCAGATGTTGAGACAAAGTTTGTAAGAGTTGTACTCAGGCTGGTTTTCACAATGTTGGAAACCATCTGGAAGAAGCGAACCATCTTTTCCCACTGCTCCTTCACTCTTCCCATGGCATCCATTCCTTTGACCAGCATTTCTATGGTAGTTTTGAAGTCAATCTCTTTCAGTTCACAATTTCTCATAGTGATCAGGATTTCAGTTAATTCCTTCTGGTTCTGCTCTAGGTTCTCCACATAATTTTCATATGTCTCCCTTGTCCTATTTAACTGAGCTCGGGTCTGCTCTATGGCAAATCGGGCATTCTCAGTGGCCCCCTGCATAGAACTCTTGTTTTCTTCTTGAAAAATCATTGGTGGTTTCGGAGACATGGCTGGAGCTTTTGTGATGTCTTTGCTTTTGGTGTCAAACATTCTGGCTGACGTGATCAATTTCAAGACATTCTCTATTATTTCATTACTTTTGTCTTTGTCACAATTGCCATCTTGTGCATAGTTTGCCAATTGTTTGCATATACTAATACCCTTTATGCATAAAGACTGAGCTTCTGATTTCACTGAGCAGTCTGTGAGTTGCTCTAAACAATTACTCAACCTTTTGAACTGTTGTTTTATGAATTTAATGTTTGTTGCTTTTTTCTTCTTCTGATCATAAAGATTTGTCCATTTAATTTCATCGTCCTTGTTAGTCACACACATTTCCTCCTTAACAGTCTCCGCTAATTTAAGAATTTCAGAAGACTTGCTATATATGTTTATTTCATCAACCAAATCTCCTCTTTTCCCCATTAACTCTTGAGCAGTAGCAAAAATCTGTGTTGTTGCAGAACACACAGCTGTCACTGGGTTAGATAAAACAGACATCATTCCACTAAATAAGCCTGTAACACTCTGCAGCATTCCTTCAGCAATCTCCATTTCAATCATTTCCCATCCAACAGGAAGAGAATCCAGAGCATTCTGGTAGTTTTCATGAGCTTTTTCCATTTCCTTTTCCATGGTACTCATTGCCTTCTCAGTCCTTCTTTTGGTTTCTTTAGCTGACTGCTCTCTCAATTTTGTCTCCACTAGGTTCCTCTTGGTTGCTTCTATCTCCTCCCCATAAAATTGATTTTGATTTAAGCATGCCTCCAGCAACTCTTGGATAATATCGATGACATTGTTGAAACGCTCCTCGGTTGCATTGGACAACTTGAGACATTCATCTGCAATGACTCTGATATTGTCCAACTGATCAGGAAGATGTGCCTTGACAACTTCATCATCACCCTGGAACAGAATCTTTACAGCTGTCTTCATGTAATCTGGAACTTGGGCAGTATGGAGGCGAATCTGATCCATGCTCTTATGGGCTTCGTTAAATGCCCACCAACCAGAGTTACACACTTGCATGAGGCAAGCCCGAAAGGATTCTGGGTATTTGATGAATTTGTAACCATCTTTGGGGGTATTTTTATTAATAGAGAAATCTGTTGTGGAAGAAATGAAAACCAGCTCTCCCAGAATGGCTATAGATAGAGGTGCTGGAGTCAGATACTTTTCCCAGTTGGCATAGGGCTGCATTATAAGTTTAGTTTGATTTCTCATGTCCTCAGCAGTCGTAAGGCTCTGAGTAGTCTTTACAATTATTGAATCCATTTTTCCTGAACCTGCTTAAAAGAGAAAGATTGCTTTTTAAAATAATGGCTATGAATGACAGTTAAATTTTTTGTCACAATCCTCTAGATTATTCAGAGTACAGTCTATTCACATCATTTACAATGCTTCATAGGTTATGTATGATATAATTCTATATGTTCACTTAAAAAATGGCATGTACATACTATTTATGTTTGTTTTTTTATGACTTGCGTTGAATCAAATGTTGTGAATAATATCTGAGCTCGCTGGTTTGTTTATAGGCTTGGAGCCCCTTATTGAAGAATTTTGATGTACGTATGGCCTCTAAAGTCAATACAATAACTTGTCAATAATTACTGTAGTTCAACAGCACCATTGATTTAATCTATTCAAAATGTGAGACCCTATAAAGAATTTGTACCACACTACCCTAAATTTAATGCACAATACAATATTATTTCCATAACAGAGCAACGTCTCCATTGTACACAATGTAATGGTGAATTTCACCTAGACTTAAATAAAAAAAGTGTGCCATCTGAAATAAATTACATTAACCCCAGAATGCATAAAGGGGGTCAAATTAATTCAACAGGCTGTGATTTGTTTTTATATGTCATCAACAAAAGCAGTTACTTTTTTGATATTTGATATTCCATGAAGCGTCAAAATCTGTACTGGAGAACAGTGAGTAAGAGGACAGTGGAGGAGCTGGAAAAGAGAACCACCACAGTGTGAGCCAGATGAGAGCCAGGACGAGGATCCATGGTGGTGTAGGGTCTCTGTTCGAACAGACCACCAAATGAACTGCAGGATAACTGCAGGATAACAAAGAAGAATCTTAAAGCCATTTGCGGGTCAAAAAACTGATTGAGGACCATCAGATGACCCATCAGATTACGCCCCAATTGTCTCGAGCAGTTTCCTGTCGACACCTGGCTTTCGTCCCTCAAGGAATCTAAAACGGTGATAACTTTTAACTCAATCAACCAAAAAGAGAACTCTCTCTGTTTGGAACCATTTAAGCAACAGATGGTCAAATGTTATCTTGTGATCCCTATGCATAACTTAATTTGGAATAAGCAGGAAAAGGCAGATTTACAGAGGCTACGTTTAAATGCAATCAAATAATCCGTTTGTAATCGGATTGACGGCTCAATCGGACTGAAAAGCCTTCATGTAAACACCTTAACCGATCCGATTGAGCTAAACCGGAATGAAATTTCGATCGGATTGAAGGGGGTGGTTTATTTTTTTTCGAATATGATTGAGAGTGCATGTAAACACTCGATCGGATTGAACCCCGAAACTGAAAGGACAGCGCATGTGCAATGATGCAGAAATAGCATAATGACGTATGACACGCAGAACGAGCAGTTCTTCCTTTTGAATAAAGTGTTGTATAAATGCGTGTCCTGTCATTATAAAACTCTCCTTTCACTCGCCAACTGTGAAGTGGAGCAGTACAATCTCCCACCAGTCCTTGTTTTGGATTCTTATCCACAGGCAACCCGTTTTGGGTGCGGGGAGGAGCATTTTTACTGCATGATAAATATGAGCAGCACGGTTAATGCATTATGTTAATCTAACTCAGTTAGCTGGATTTGATTGTTGATGATTTGGCGTGATCTTGGATTGTTTGGTTCGTCGAAGCTCATCCCGGAGTTGCAGTCATAGCAACAGGTCCGTAATCTTAACCCTCTTAGCGCCAAAGTCGCAAAATTGGATGAGAATATTTACACCCCACATAAACTTTCGGTCATGCCCAACATTTTTCTAATTTACATTAGATCTCTATCTTTAAGCCCTTTCAAGCTACAAGCTTTTGAAATCTTGATGTCAAAATCCAGCATTTTTCCCATTTTTCCTGGCGCCTAAAGGGTTAAACCTGCTCGGGAGCAGGCTTATTTCATGTAAACAGGATTAGATCGCATCGTCTTAAGCAGAATTGATACTTAAAATCTGTCCTCTACTACCGCTACTTTATTACAAGAGTACCCTACTAATCCAGGAATAATAATTAAAAAATAATAATAATTTAAAAATTAATTTTAAAGATAATATAATAATGTTGTGTAGTCTTTAATACTACAGACACAGCCAGCTTTATTCACTGAAAGATTTATTCGTCATATAATTATTACTTCATAATTGTATTCGAGTCTTACACATGCTATACAGATAATGTAGAGTCATGCATTAATTTGAGAGGAGACAGATATGGGAGTGGCTTGATGGAGCTCAGGAGATGCAGATAACTTGATCTTGACCCTTAAGGAACTTTAACACTGTCACGTAACAAATCTATTCAAATATAAAATTAAATGAATGGCTAATTACTACATTGAAATAAAAATGTAAAGCCTGTACAAATATTAGAAATCGTGAATATAAATAATTGGGAATCATGTAAAAA